>NW_028280889.1:1050000-1312500 GCF_059751285.1 Brachycentrus maculatus
GAGGAATAATAACTATTTTAATAAAGTAAGTACAGAATTGCATAGGCATTGGCAACCGGGACTCGCTCGCACTAATAACGTATAAGTTGAATAAAGTTATGTTTGAGGATATGCTAGCTATAATTCTGTTGCATATTTAATGAATGAAGTTATTTAATGATGCGACCCATCTTGACATATGGGATCGAATGCAGAGCGGACACCGCAATGACAAACGTGCTAAGAGTGTCAGAAATGAAGACTCGTAAGTAGCATATTTGGCAAGATCCTACGAGATAGAATAAGGAACAACAGTATAAGAGAAATATGCGAGATCGAAGATGTCGTTAGGTGGGGAAGGCAACGGAGAAGACAATGGTATGCGCATGTGAGGAGAATGGAACTATCCAGACTCCACGCCCAACCCCAAGGTAGACCACCAAAGAGATGGATTGACAGCTGGGAATCGAAATCGCAGGAGGCTAATTTCTCTTAAAACAGGCCACAAGACCTACTGAAGAAAAATAAGTTTTTGAAAGCCTACACCAAGAATATTCTTCGTTCTTAAATAAGCCACCAAATGATAGTGAAATTATCAACTCGATAAATATAATAATAATGGTTTCCTGATACTGCAAAAACTTTTTGTGGGCATAATCCTCCTATTCGTTCTCAGCCATAATGCAGAGAGTGGCGTCGCGAAAGTGAAAAAAAGTGTGCGCTAAAATTAACCCTTGCGTATAAAGGTACATCTGAAAGCTCACAGGGTATTTTTTTTCTTTCTTTTAAATTCTTTTGTGTTTCAAAATATACTTTAATTATAAACACAAAAAAACGTTGTATATTATTACAAAAAAGATCCCACAAAAGGCATGGCCTGTGTGTGGGTATACTTTTTATTTTAAGTTATAATGAAAGGGCACTGGCAAGAATGCAATAGATATCAGAAATAAAATTTGATTAAAAGAGCTAATTTAAACTACAAATATTTTATTTTAACAGAAAACAAAAAAACAGAAAGATAAAAATGAAAATGAAAAAAGTTAGCAAATATGTACTATATGAGTCATATGTTCAAAAGAAGAAGGTACTTAGATCTGTAAAATTTTAAATTGAAACAAACTTAGGTAATTAATGTCTAACATATAGTCTTTGTGGAATGAATTAACAGTTTTGGAGGTTTGAAAAATTAGGGTCTTTGCGCGAGTCTGGATTTGCAAAAAGGGATATCGAGAAAATTATTCATTCTTTGGCTAGATCTATTAATATTTTTAGGAAATAAATGTTGGCACACGAAAACATATTTTAGACACTGTTGGCAATAGATTTCTCATAGCTCCAAGAGTTCAGCTTCCTGAAATAATTGGTTGGATGGAAAAGTTAACTAACTAACCATGTAACTAACCATCATTAATTATTTTAATTTCATGGTATAATAACATCATCACCATTAATTATAAATTGAAACCGCCCTTGGTACGATTCGTAAACATGCGCTCTATCCTCCATTCGAACTAAGTACGTTTTCAAAAATCGTGAAGTAGACTCAAAAAAATTGTGTTTGATTTAACAATTAATAAATAAATCAAAACGGAGTTCTACAATAAATAAACATGATTGTAATAAGTTTAACTTATTTATTGATTTGGCGTTTAATTTGTAGAACTCCATTTTAATTTATGTATTAATTTTAAATCAAACACAGATTTTTTGAGTCTACTAAGTTGTATTTTATTAATAAAAACACATAAAAAATAATTATTGTGACAATTCTTTCTGTTAATAAAATACAACTTAGAATTTAAAAATTCGGTATCTACCTACAATCCTATATATAATATTAGTAGAGAGAATTTAATTTATTATTTTAACAATACTCATCGGCAGTGCTTAAAACATGATAGCACTACTTAAAAGGCGACTTATGAAAACTAGGGTACCTACTCAAAATGGAGGATACAGCGAATGTTTACATGTCGTACATAGGGCAATTTCAATTTATGATATTGACAGTCACAATATTCATTTTTATGTATTTTTTTACTGATAAAATACAACTTAGTAGACTCGAAAAATCTGTGTTTAATTTAACAATTAATGAATTAAAATCATGATTTAAAAAAATTAACTATTAAATTATTTATTTTGAACAGTTATGGTCGGGCCTTTCTACCTCGGAGGGTAGCTGGCTTGCTGCGGTCGCGCGCGGCTACCCGCCGCTTGCCGCGGGTAGGGGTGGCGGCCCATCCCCTAGCGCCGCTGCCGCCCCGGTACTAACCCGACAGAGCGCCGTATCATCGCCGTAAACGCGGAGGGCTTCTCGCCTCGCAATTTAGAATCTCGCTACCGGGCGGAAATAAAACCAGTGCGGTGGAATATTTGAGAATAAAAAACAAACCTTTTTTGCTGAGACGAAAACACATGAGAAATGTAATTTTACTACTACTACCATCACGCCGTTTCCCCGCAGGTAGGCAGAGTGGATGGAACGCCACACTTTTTTGTCCTGATATACACTCCTCGCCTCGTTCACATCCATACATCTTGTCATACATGCCCTCCGATTAAGCAGACTTTTGACACCGCCAGAATTATGTGTGCATATAATTTGTAATTTTCCAAGAAATTAATCGATTTATTTAATAAAAAGTACATCGTGCAATTAATGGCTTTTTTACGAGTATAATACATATCGTATACTAGCAAAAAACGTTAACTCGAAAATATGCAATTTTGACTTAATGATGCATATTATAAAGTTTACAACGTTCTATAAACTGGTAAAATACAAATACGCATACATATGTAGATTTCAAAGTAAATTAGACTTAAGATTAATAACAGATATTTTACTCAGGCTAAAAGCTTTACATAACAGGGATTATTCTTACAGGGATTTTAGAGTTTACGTTTTTTGCCAGTATACCCACGATATATTTTTCTTTTGAAGAAGGAATGGATTTTTTAATAAAAGTTTTATTTAGTAAATATCACTATTTCTTTAAATAATATACATATAATAATATACATATTTAATCTTTAAAAAATTACATACAATATGACAGTTCACCAAATACATTATTTTTTTATCTGAAGTCTTTTGTTTTTCAGTGCGACGCATGCGCGACGTCTGGTGGTATATTTGCGCGATCTGCTTTACTGACTGTCACAATATTGAGAGTCGGTACTAATGTCGGTGCTTAATAAAATCTATAGGTAGGTATTTTATTACACATATATACTTATATGTGTATATATATATATATATATATATATATATATATATATATATATATATATATATATATATATATATATATAATATTCCCACGCGCCGCCCCCTAGCCGCCAGCCGCCCACGGGGTTGAGCGACATCGCAATGCCGTCCCGTGCACGCTACCGGCAGCCTGGCCGGCTCGCGGCTGCACGCCACGAGGGGGGCGACCCTACCCACACCCGCCTGCCCCCCCGCCCTCGCCCCCGCCCCCGCCTCCGCCCCGGATACAGAGACATGGAAACTCGACGAACTAGACCGTCTATGGAAATGAGATATTAGCCAGCCGCAGCCCTCGGATGACGATGCCTGGACTGCGAAATCTTCTACATACTTTTCTGTAACAACACCTTAGCGCATTGTTCCGCAAAGTGTGTGCCGCGGCACACTAGTGTACCGTGGTGATTAGTTGGTATAGTAAAAATAAAAATTAACAATAAAAAAATTGCGATTTTAAATCGGACTACATATATATATATATATGTATATATATATATATATATATATATATATATATATATATATATATATATATATATATATATATATATATATATATATATATATATATATATACATATATATATATATAAATATATATATATATATATATATATATATATATATATATATATATATATATATATATATAAATATGTATATATATATATATATATATATATATATATATATATAAAACCCTTATCCGCACCCCAATGGTGCATAGGGCACTGCTTTATATAAACGCAGTGTTATCTTGATCGTCTACACATGAAGGAAAGGTGATCAGCCCCCCGCTTCAGGACCAGTCCAGGGTAATATTGAATAAATATTACAGTGAAAAAAATCACTTATATTTATTTGACCCCCCTGGGAATCGAACCCGGGACCTCCAGAACGGTAGCCGAGCGTGCTGACCATTACACTACGGAGGCGAACAAAATACATAGCATACATAGTAAGTCGATATTCATATCGCGGTGTGTCCCAATTTTCACATAATTTGTCTTGGTCTTGAGCTTTGATTTTTCTCATTTCCCCTTTTTATCCCGCCCGTCTCTCTTATTAGAGATATTTATATTAAATTCTCCCAGGTATTTATATTAAATTACATATGGGAAATTTTGTAACTGGAATGTTACAAATGCCCGCTTTTCGTTACTCATTAATGTAATGTATTTATGTAAATTTCCAAATAAAATAAAAACAAAAATGTCCATAAACGACACGGAGGTCTGGGTATTTACAGGGCTTATGGCTGGTTAAGAGGTCACTTTACACACGTGCAACATTCACCATCCTACCCATGATTGACAACCGCACTACGACATCTCACGACATCTCACGACACTGTCTGTACAAGTGAGTTCGCTAGAGCCATTGAATTGGAAAATCTGTTTTACTAGAAAAAACCTTTTTTTTAAATTTAGTATTGTGGTTCGTAAAAGAGAGAATTGCAAAATTGTTATCAATTCTTTTTTTTTACTTTTTCAGCGAGTATATTTTTGTAATGAATTTTTTTTCTATAACGTGTACTAAGTAGGTACTTTTGAAAACAAAAGAAAAATGGCACCATTTTTCCTTGATAAAACATGTATTTCATCAATATTGCGAACATAGGAGCATTACATTACATTACGTTGCAGAAAATGGCAGTCTTCATAAAGAACTGGGAGTGCGTTTAGGGCTTGCAGACACCGTATTCAATAGTATGAAGGCTGCCTAGAGACCAGACCAGAATTATACTCGGCAAAGATTGATTGCCGACTATTCAATGCTTGCGTTATGCCTTTTATTCTATACGGCAAGGAAATATGGTACTTTATAAGGGCTCAGAGCAGCCCTATACTCAGATTTAAGAATAAACGTCAACACAATTTCAAGCATGCATAAAACATTGAAATATTCATTGAATATTTCAATAATTTTTTGACATCTCATCAAAGATGAAGAAGAATATGGAAGTCTGGGTATTTACGGGGCTGACGACCGTCATAGGCTGGTTTAAGTGATCACTTTACACACGTGTAACATTCACCAATTCTACTCATTATTGACAACCACACTACTCAAATTCTTGGAAGTTCTATATATATCTCACCAATAGATGTCTCTTGTGAAGTTCTAGTGATTCAAGAACAAGGTTTCTAAATTGGTTCATATATATAGAGCTTCCAAGAATTTGAGTAGTGTGGTTGTCAATAATGGGGAGAATTGGTGAATGTTACACGTGTGTAAAGTGATCACTTAAACCAGCCTATGACGGTCGTCAGCCCCGTAAATGCCCAGACTTCCATATTCTTCTTCATCTTTGATGCGATGTCAAAAAATGATATGAAAATAACTTCTGTAATTGGAGATAATCCAGATTTTGTGAACAAGTATTTGGACACACTCAAAATGTTGTGAATATTTCAATGTTGTAGAATGGATCCTTCTCATTATGTGTTAATATTGGCTAAACAATTAATACGAAAAATCACAAGACTATCGGTAACATTCTTATTGAAATGTGTAGGGGAGATATTAAGGTTTAAACTTTAGATATTTTAATAAAACGAAAAACGTACACCGCTACACGTCATAAAATTTTACGTCATCGGGTGTGTTATGGGGCGTTTCGTTTATGTATCTGCTTTACAGAGCTGTAATAGTACTGGTATAGATTCGTTTCTGTGACGTCATTCGTTACCAACTTCGAAAACAACGTTTTTACGTAGGCGAATTTTGCAAAAGAAAATGATGAATGAAAATATTGATTACATTGGCTGTTATAAACACAAATCGCGTCTTACAGAATCCTTAATAGGTTGAGTATGTTAAATTATGTAGATATTCCTCTCGAGTGATAATACTCTATTAGTACATGTTCAACCCTGATAATGACAAGGTTCTTATCGAAACCGGTTGGAGAAAAAATGTGCCAGTAAAAAAGTGGTTACAAACAAAGTTATTTTATTCCTTGAATGTTTGTGGCGCATTTTATAAACTTTATAAAATAAAAGAACTTTGTTTTAACCACTTTTTATTGGTACACTTATTCCAAACGGTTCCGACAAGAACCTTGTCATCATCAGGGTTTATGTACTAATTCTAAAACATTGGTTATTTTTTTAAGTTACATTAAACATTTAGTTATTTTAAAAAGTTTTAAATTTAGGATTCATTCAGTGACATATGAAATATAAGGAAGAAAAAAAAACTAGTCAATTTTTGACCCGCGAATTCATTGTACAAATATGAGTAAAAACTGTCACGAAGGCGGTTTAATTTCTTAATTAATTACAAGTTTATTTGGTGGAAAGTCGTGTGGCGACAGGAGCGCAGAAGTCAGCGGGTACGTATAATCAACAGACCATAAATAATACGCCTTTGTAGGTACATGGGTGCGAGTCATGACAGATGTCCCGGCGTAGCGCAGCTTAGTAATTATCGGCGCCCCGTCCCACGGCCGCCCGGCGCGGCGGGATGGGTGACTCATCGTGGGGGATGATAATAAATTGCCAGGGAGGATGGATCTCGCAAATGTAGGTTAAGCGTCGGTTTTATATATCCCACGCTACGCAAGCGAGAGTTCGGACGTCGAATCTGAAATCTGACCCTTTATGATATTTTGTGTTCCCTGTAATGAGACTCAAAGTTTACTTTTGACTATCTAAGTAATCAAACGTTACCCACCGCACGATTTCCTAAACGCAACATTGTAGACCGCAATATTAGAAGTTTGCCGGTCACATATCGCTCACTCCTTTCAACAACGTTATATATAAAAAAACATGATTTTTCAGGAGATCGTCATTAAAGTTTAAAAATATAATAAAATGTATTGAAAATGAATATCAAGCCACTTATTGAACTTTTTACTGAGATCTTTTTAGGTAAAACCTGAATGTTTTTTCTCCATTTGAAAAATAATTAGTATATTTAAAAAAATAATTAAACAACACCTTTTCTTCAAAATGCAAAATCAACACTTTCTGCCCTGTAGCGGGTAAATATTATGTTAAAAATATGCCGCTTTTGGTGGGATATTTACTGTACATTTTCTGGGCATTCCGAAAACATGCACAACTGAAAATTGACGATTTTTGTTATATGACGTTGTTGAAAGGAGTGAGCGATATATTTTAGTAAGTTGAAGTAAATTAATATATTTTTTTTAATTTTAATTGATTATATTTGTGGAGGTCCACACCAAAACGTTACATTTCTATTATAAATGATTTTAAGTAATCAGGAATTCTAGCTTGTAAAATCGTTACGTTTTAGTGCGATTTAATGATTTCATATTGGTCTAACACAGGATTGGTCACGTTTTGTCGCAACTTTAATTAAGATTTTGTTAGAATACGCTAAACAGAATTGATTTGCATTTAAAACATTTATTTGCAATATTGGAAATGTATTGGTTCTTGGTGAGAACCTCCACATTTGTGAACGATATATCGCTCATTTGGTGCAACAATGTCGTAATTACATTTATTAAATTAGTCAAATATGTCAAAATGTGCGGAAAGACTATACACATGGGGAGAGACATGGACAGAATTGATTTTGTGGTGAAATGCTGCGAGATGGCGCGAGTATCATCGTAGAATTGAGTTAAATGGCGCCATTTCTGTTGCTCCAACGTCTGAATGGCATCTCCTGTAATATTTCTAAAAGTGTAATTACGCTATTGTTGCATATATACAATAACGAACAAAATGGTATTCTACAAATCAACGTTAAAATATTCATAAATCGTGCCAGGGTGACAGAACTAGTGAGGCGTAAAAATACCAACCAAATCAGGTCAAACGAAGGATAAGTGTCCAATACACGCAATGGGTATTATTATCACGACCTACCGAATACTAGAATATTTAAACGTACCTACTCTGCATTAAAATGATACTTTTATAATGAAAAGTGTAGAACGCTCAGGTAAAAAATCTATTAAATAATAGTCATAATTTTAATTTACAAGAACGGCTCTATCTTTTCTAATTCAAAAACACGATTCTCTTATGATGGGGTGGATTGATAATAATAATAATAATAAATTTGGATAACTTATATAGCGCCATTTTCGTAAAGAAATACCTCAAGGGCGCTGATGTTTTATTACCCGCGACAATAGTCACTCATTGAGGGGGTTGAAGAAATAGACCTACCCATCGTAATTTAGATTGCCATAGACAGCAACTACTAGCAAGGGATGCACTAGTTATAATGCATAAGTACTTTTTCAGTCTTAATAGATATTATGTCGAAGTCGTTAAATTTTGCAATATTAGAAAATGATTCATTTTTAATATAAGTTTTACTAAGTAAATACACTACTTCGTAAAATCTATTGTGACACGTGTTTCGATACATTCCGCATGATTTTTCAAACACCGTATGAAAATGATGCGGAATGCATCGAACTGCCGAATCAATTAATGAAATTAGGAAATCAATATACAAAAAATTGATACATACATTTTTTTTAAATATCTTCTCGTGCATGTCTAAAAACGATAAATAAAGCGATTTACGCTCCTAATAAAATAATAAAAGTAACTTGAAAAATTGACAAATGAACAAGGTGGAAAAACAGATTTGTCATTTTTAATTTGCATGTTTGCACGTCATTATTCCACCTAAGGAAATATAGGATTTTTTAAGCAGTTCCAAACATATTTCTAACTAGTTTTATTTGTTTATTATTTATATGTAGTGAACTTATTTACATATTTGAAAATACGAATAATGAAGATAGATCCCCTCTCTTCTACCATCGACTTACGTCGCAATCGACAAGCGTCAATCATGACGAAAAATATTCAATCGTGTGTATCGGGGTAACATGAACAGTAGGAGTAAACTCGTAAAAGTTGCTCGCACGTTAGAGAAAAAAGAACCGCGGCGAGTTGTTGACACCGGCCGTCCAGTGGCGGGCCGGGCGACCGCGCAGACCCCCCCTCCCCCCCGAGAGTTATTTCGTACGATCCAGTAGCAAGCAGCAGTAGCGCGGTCCTCCACTCCCTCCCCCTCGCCACCCGTCCGACGGCCGACACAGTAACTAAAGTATAACGCCCCCCCAGGCCAGCTGGCTAAGTACTGGGGGACGCACTCGACTGTGTTCTGCTTCTTGTAGGGTGACAGTAAAACATAAAAATATAATATATTTTGTAAATTAAAAGCATTGTTTACTTTGTGGTATAGTAATATAACAATCTCTTTATCTCTATTACTTTAGTCTTTAAGTCATTGTTTGTGTTCGTCTTAAATTGTATTTTGTTTTTTTATTTTTGGAAACATTGTTTTTTTTTTGTTTTCTTATTGTTTTATTTTATTTAAAGTAAAACAGGTAATGAGGGGATCCCGAGGGGTGGGGACGAAGTGTCGACCTCTGTCCGTACATCCTCCTCCCCCCTCATTAATTGAATAGAGCATTATTAATTTCTTCAGAAATATTTTGAAGATTTTCCTCTATGTGCAGCTGACAGAGAGTCCCTCAGGACTCTATAACTGCTGCGGGTGGATGGCGGGCTCAGATTCCAAAAAAAAAAATCTCTTTATCATTCATCGTTCACTTTGTATTTTTAAGTGGTATTACACTATGTGAACGAAGAACGATAATTGTTAAAAATATAATAAATAAAGTAACGTTTTCGCTTAGAATTACAAAACTGAGTATTTTGATAGCCGGGTAAATTCTAACACATTAAATTATTCAAACTTTGACAAAACGAAAGCAATAATAGAATTCAGTAACCGTCCGGCTGAAAGTTTGAAAGCGTCCGGGTCCAGTGAAATATAGAATAAATATTAGAGTGAAAAATCACTTTTATTTATTTGAACCTCCCCTGGGAATCGAACCCGGGCCCTCCAGTACGGTAGCGTGCTGCACTACGGAGGCGGACATTTAAAATAAATAAGAAAAATCTTTCATCAATTGATTCGTCAGTCACTATGTGGTAAAATGTATCCATTTTTCGATTCAAGTTTTAGGTAGTAAATACTACTATTTCTTAAAGTATGTTGTGAACGGTTATTAATTGATATTAAATAATAAGTTTTTTTTTTGCAATCAAATAATTAAAAGCTGTCCCACCGCATGCCCAGATCTGATACAGAAGCATCTAGGCTTCCTGACATATCTGCTCTTGCTAAGCAATTTTTTTTTTAACTATGTTGCGAAATTTATTGAAAATGTGAAACAATATAAAATTGTGTGCAATCAGATAAAAAGGAATTGTGCGCACCCTACGCGGCGGTCCCGCGCGCTAATCACAAAGGCCCGCGCTCACCGTTCCGCCGCCCGCCCCCCGCCGCCCCCCACTCCGCGCTCCGTACGCGCGCGGCGCCACTCCGCGTGAACTCTGCCGTGCCCGCTCCAACACATGCGCTCCTGGTAGAGCAGGCGGTCTCGGAATACGCTGAATTCCGCCGGCATGCGGTCAATTCGCTTCGGGGACCTGCTTGGTGCAACAATGGCGGATGGCGGCGCAATTTTCATTTGGATTAGAAAAAATCCAACGCAGAATGGGATCTCTGCAATTTGCTGATTGCGTAAAGGTGGAGGCTGACCGGAGCATTTCGTCGTAACATAACGTCGTAACATCGCTCGCGGCGAGCATCACCGAGCATCCGAAACTATGGCGTACTGACTGCCTGAATGCTCGCATCGTAACGTGTTACGTTACGACGAAATGGCTCCGGTCAGTCTCCACCTAAAGAAGAGCACAGAAAAATACATGTGCTGTCGGATTGTCACCTAGAAAGATCAATGTCTAGGATAAAGCAAAAAATCACTTAATCAAGTATTATATATCCTCGCAGTTGATAATTCCCTTGATTCAATAATATCTTATTTTGTATTTTAAAAGCATCGTTAACTTTGTCGTATGGTGATAAATATAACGCTTTCCTTATCATTCATCGTTCACTGTTTCACGTGTTTTAATTGGCGAACGATGAATGATAAGGTGAGTGTGAGATTAGAAAAAAATCCAATACATAATGGGATCTCTGCTATTTGATTGCATAAGAGCATGGGAAAAATATTTGTGAACATGTATGAAGATGCATGTCGGATTGTCACCGGAGTTTAGAAAGATCATTTGTTCACTTGTTTCGTCTAGGTAACGTAAAAGGAACTCAATTGAATATAGATGATAATTCCCTTATTTAATAATATCTTACATAATATGGCTCCAGAGTGTCCAAAAGAGCTCTGACAGACGAATTGGTTGATAGGCGTGAATGACATAAGAAATAAATAAAGAAAAATTACTAAAAACGCATTTCCACTATCTCCTTTTCCCCAATTCAATCACAGTGAAACACCCTTGAGGCAGTATTTTACAAAATGACGCTATACATATCGCTCACTCCTTTCAACAACGTCATATATCAAAAATCGTCAATTTTCAGATGTGCATGTTTTCGGAATGCCCATAAAATGTAGGTACTACATCCCAGTAAAAGCGGCATATTTTTAACTTAATATTTACCCGCTAAAGGGCAGAAAGTTGTTTTTTTCTGCATTTTGAAGAAAAGATATTGTTTAATTATTTTGTTAAATGTACTAAATATTTTTCAAATGGAGAAAAAACATTCATGTTTCGTCTAAAAAGATCTGTTGCACAGTAAAAAGTTCAGTAAGTGGCTTGATATTTATTTTTAATACATTGCATTATATTTTTGAACTTGAAAAACGTTCTTCTGAAAAATCGAGTTTTTTATTTATTTATGACGTTCTTAAAAGGAGTGAGCGATGTATACATTATCCAAATTGATAACTATTATTACATGAATAGACCAGAAACTCAATATGTTAGGGGTTACGGTTACCAACGCGTTACAGTAATCGTCCACTCAGTTCAAGATGTAGTTGTGGTCTATTAGTATGGTAAAGGGATCGCACGCCTTATAGCCCCTCACAAACAAGAAGGTATTGCAGAATGACTATTATTATCAAGATTTTATTATTTTATTATGATTATTTTTTGCTGTGGAACAGCTTTTGTGGACTGTTGTCAAATAGTAGAGTCTTCTTATCCATATATTTTTACCATAAACCTTATGTGGTCGAAGCTTCTCTTATACACCTCGCTTTGTGAAACTCTTCAGAACCTCAAAAATCTTGTGAAGGTGTCAACTAGTCGACGATAATGAATTGCCATATTGAAATCACGCTACATTTTCTCCAAAATAATGCGCCAACAATTCATGACACCCCCAGCCTGTTCGATGTTACAAATTAATTGCTAGTAATTAGGTAGGTACTTAAAGCTAGGACTTAGTTCTTAGGTAAGAACTTAACGGTTTCAGAATTTTTAGTCGATTAAATAAATGCCTTTATAAAATTAATGAATAGTTAAGAATATTGAAAATTCTCAAATATTTTATTTAGTTCTGTGAATCAACAAACGCTTGATGACCTCAAATGCAAAGAATTCTATTTATTTGAACATCTACAACATTATAATAAATTATGTATTATCCGGAAGAAATTCTAGTAGAAGTAGTAAAGAACTTTCGTCTGACGTTGCGAGGAAAGACGTCTAGTAAAAGAGATTTCGGAACGTCAAAATATCCCGGTTGAACTACTCTGCGAGCATGGATGTTCTCGAAATATTTCATTCTACCAAGCTCTTTGAGATTTGTGGTCAAAGAAATGCATAAAATAGACGGTATGATCTCTGGATCAGATTACAACATACGTATAGGATAAGAGGGAAGAAAACTTATTGCCTAGTTCAATATCCAAAGGCGTCTGAACCTATCTAGATTTTTTTTTTAAATCAAAATATTTTATATGAAGCATTGTGGCACATTTTATAAACTTTTAAAAACACAAATTTATTTTGGTACAATTTTACCAACCGGTTTCGACAAATTTTCTTCACTGAAGAAGAGTATCTTAGGTTAAAAACAAAGCTTGTGTCTTGCGTGCAATTGATTTTGTAACCATTGGGGATCGATCCCGCAACGCCAGTTTTGCAGTCGAGCGTCTACCCAACTACGCCACGGCGACTGACGAAAAACCATAAATGTATGTACAAATTAAAAAAGAATAAGAATAATGCTAGCTACGATAAGCATGCTGATAAAAAATTATGTCAGCATATTTTGTTTAAAAAAATCAAAATAACGTATTGAAAAAAAACCTATTGGGTATTATTTATTGCTGCCTGATCAAAAAATCCTTATAACAGATGGGCGAA
This sequence comes from Brachycentrus maculatus, assembly GCF_059751285.1. Lineage (NCBI taxonomy): Eukaryota > Metazoa > Arthropoda > Insecta > Trichoptera > Brachycentridae > Brachycentrus > Brachycentrus maculatus. The sequence goes on from NW_028280889.1 coordinate 1,063,456, forward strand.
AATTGGAGTAAAACTGGAGTTTCTAAGAAAAACAGTACGATACATTTTACGGACGTTTTCTTTAATAAATTACTGGATCAACTGACCTGGAACAAAAAAATATTATAAAAATATGTTAAATATACTAAATTTACTCATTACTATTTAGCTTTTAATCTATGGGGCAAACGGCACTAAAATTCAACGTTACCTTGATCGTAAATTACATTTAGATCAACGATATATATGTATGTATATATATATATATATATATATATATATATATATATATATATATATATATATATATATATATATATATTTAAATATATATGTATATATATATATATATATATATATATATATATATATATATATATATATATATATATATATATATATATATATATATATATATATATATATATATATATATATATATATATATATATATATATCTTCTTCTTGGTGTAGGCCTTGTGGCCTGTTTTTAAGAGGGATTAGCCTCCTGCGAGGTGGATTCTCATACGAGTATATATATTTATATTTATATATATATAAACGCCGTTGATCACAGTAGCATGTTCGTGCTGCCCTAAGGCAAAATCACTTCAGCGAACAGCGAAACATGAACGCCAAACGAGCACATTTCTCACCAAATATTCAGCAATTTTAAGACCGAACGTAAAAAGGGTAGTTATAATAAAATAACATTACATCGTCTTTCTCGGAAATGTACCCCACTCCTTACGCACCAGAAAAATATACATAAGTATACACATATTTTACCAAGATCCAGCGTTGAAAAGAGACTTATTATTATGTTAGCTACTGTTTCTTGCGAATAATAATAGTCGCAATATCACAATATCGCTTTGATATTGTGCCATATCTAAGCTAGACAAAATCTGGAAAAACCGGGGTGTGAGTAACAACACCAAGATAAAGTTTGTCAGGAACTTGGTCCACTCCATTCTTCTCTATCCTGCTGAAAAACAGACCATAAAAGCAGCAAAAAGGAAAAAAATTGACGCTTTCGAAATGTGGTGTTGGAGGCGCATGTTCTGCATTCCATGGAGAGCTAGATGCACCAACCAACGGGTCCATTTGCCAGGATACACTTGGATGGCTTGACTCTGGCCGATGTCCGTACACGACGGATTCTCCAGTTCTTTGGAAACGTTGCGCGCGGCAACGAGGATAGCCTGGAACGACTGGTTTTGATCGGTAGCCTGGAGGGGAAGAGAGGACGATCCCACACGATGGACCGATCAAGTTAAGGTGGTTGGAGCGCTACGTGCAGAGCAGTCAAGTGATAACTGGAGAAGAGTAATTGCTTCCACAAGGGTCGCAACCCTCAGTAATGAGAAATAATGAAGAAGAGAAAAGAGAGCTCTAAATTCTGGTATCCTGGACCGAGATGAACGTTAGAGAAAAATCTAAGATAATACAATAATGAATGAGAACGTCTTAGGTTTTCTTTAAAATTGCTTATAAAACGCTGAAACCCCTCATATTAGATATTTTTAACAGTGTCGTTAGGTTTTCAGAGTAATTATTGGGAATGATTTTTAGTACGGCTAACTACTAAAGAGCAGGCAAATTATCACACGCAATCCACCCCATACCAAAAGTAAAGCCTCGAAAACACATTAATACGAAAATTTTCACGGGACTTTTATACTTCGCATTATTGTAGGTTGATTTTTTCAATATTATTTTTTAAGACTAACATACTTTTGCTACCAGTTTAAATCGATGTCATTTAAAAAACAATAGGAAATGTTTGTGAAATTTTATGTTTTGTAGAATTTAACGTTCAATAAAGAAAAATCAACAAGACTAATTCATTAAGTCTATAACAAATGGATAAGTTTAATAACATTTTGAGTGTGTCTAAATACTTGTTCATAAATCTGGATTATCTCCAATTATAGGAGTTATTTATCATATTATTTTTTGACATCTCAACATAGATGAAGAAGAATATGGAAGTCTGGGCGTTTGCGGGGTTTACTAACGTCATGGGCTGGTTTAATCACTTTACACGCGTGTAACATTCACCAATTCTATCCATGATTGACAACTAACTACACCACTCAAATTCTTGGAAGTTCTATATACATGATCCAATTTTGAAACATTGCACAAGAATTACCAGATTTTTCACTAGTGACATCTCGGCTGTCCAAACTCAAAACACAGTAAGAGACATTTTTTTGTAGTACGTTTTTTTTGCATTTTTGGACTGAGTAGATTCTACTTAGTCCGAAAATGCAAAAAAAACGTACTTCATAAAAAATGTCCCTTACTGTGTTTTAAGTTTGGTCAGCCGATCTATTGGTGAGACAAAGAAGCTGTTTTTATTGAGCAGAAACTCTTATTTTTATATTTAAATGTGATGTCCGAATCCTGAATTATAATAACATACATGAGAAACGCCACACAAGTACATATTTGAACACACTCAAAATGTTGTCATTAAATTACCTGGTCAAATTCTAAGCTAAAATAATAAAATGAAAATGTAGGTTCTGGAACCAAACTTAGTTGTACGTATCGGCTCCACATTTATTTTTTCATATGCCCGTTTTGAGTTAAAAAAAGTATTTACTTTAAAGTTTAATTTTCATTTGTTTTTTCATAAAATAAAAGCGGATAACGACGATATCTAGTTTGCCGGCATATTTACCGACGTTCCCGTTTTTGTTTGTCATCATCCGCCGTCAGTTAGCCTGACGTGCCCCAGGAGCGCAGAACGGCGGGGGAGAGATAATAAATAAAATCCTTCCCCCTAGTTACAACACCGCTGCTCAGTCACGTCTCCCGGCGGCTTTCTGCGCGCAATTACCGGCCGCGGCTAATGGGACGCGCGACCCGGCCTCCGCTCCGGCCGCCTCGCTACGCCCAGGGACGGACAGCGGCGTGAATGCAAAGGGAGCAATTAAATACTTTATTCGATTTATGACACCCTGGTCGATACTGTTTATAACATTTTGGAAGATTTCATCCCAATCGCACCTGATAACCAAAATTTTACTAACAATTTCTTGTCAACACTATTTTGCTGTAGTTTATGAAGAAATTTTAATTAATGTCGCTTAAAATTCGATAAAACTACTGCCATTACAAAGATACTCTTCTTCTTCAAACGCTTATTAATCCGCACCGGATGGTGCAAATATTTATTTAATATTATCCTGGACTGGTCCCTGAAGTTACTCTAGCTAGGAGACTTATTGTAAGTAACGATCAAGATAACACTGCTTCAATACTATGCAGTGCCCTATGCACCATTGGATACGGATAAGAGTTAGAAGAAGAAGAATGGATGTGGATCTTTTTTTTTCTTGTGATATTTTCTATATTCAAGATAAAAAAATATAAGATATAAAGAATTCATCTTCATATCCGGTGAGATATATCAGGAGTGCATGAAGAGTAAGAAGTATTACGAAACCGGTTTAAAAACACGCAACATCTCCTCAGATAGATGGACCCTTGTCGCTCGGGATATCTAAGGGCGACAGAAGGGAGAGAGGATCTCTTTTTATGGATGGCCAAACCTACTGTAGACTGTGTACTTGACGAAACGGAGTACCTAACTTGACTCGGGGGAGAATTGAATTTTTATCAGAGGAAAGAAATGACACTAAGAATTTAAATTTCTCGAGGAGACACGGCAATTATGTCGTAGATGAAATTACGTAACACGGAGTGTAGAATCTACAAAAAAACTCTTTTCCCTGGTCGTTTATTTGTCAAACTAAAAACGGAGTTGGCAAAAGAAGGATGAAAGTAGACTGAATGTAGTCGAAATGCGATCTCTCAGAAGAATGTGCGACAAAACGATGTACAATAGATGTTCGAATAGTGAAATAAGGAAGGAGGGCAAAGCTGAGATAAGCATCATCGATAAGATTAAGAAAGGTGTGTTGAGATGGTTTGGACATGTAGAACGAATGAGTGAGGAAAGAACGGTAAAACAAATTTATGAGGTGAGTGTAATTGGAAAAAGGAGCAGAGGAAGACCGAGAAAAACTTGGCATGATCAGGTATGCCAAATACTTGAAAGCGGTCTGGTAAGGAGCCGAAACAATCGGCGGGTATGTATGAGGAGGGAGATGCATGAACGTGGAATAGGCGAAGAATTTGAAAGAAAGACAAGAGTGGTGTGGCGTATTTTATTCTCTGACAGTGGCATATTTTTTATGTATTTTATATTTATATTATGTGTTAAGTGTGTATTTTTGTAGATCTTTCACTGTTTGTACACTTACTTTTAAAAATATATATATTTGTAGTTTTCTTATAATTTTAATTTCCTTTTCACTAAAAAAATCATTGAGATATTTTTTTCTAGTTAAAATTTCTAAAATTTTGCAAATATAACAATTTTTTTTTGTATTTTTACCAAATGGTTAACGAATAAATAAATTTGTAAAACGGTATCTTTAAACCGTAAACTAAATATGCGGGAAAATTCAGTTATAATATTACCTAACTGCAATAATCAAACAATTCATAACTCAAAATCCCTTCATTCGTTTGGTGTAGTTATTGTTCTTTAAATCACTATATTTTGTTTCATTAATTGATTTGGCAGTCACTTTCTGGTAAAATCTATCAATTTTTAATTTAAGGTATACTGAGTAAATACCACTTTTTCTTAAATCGTATCACCGTAATGCGGTGTTTGAAAATGATGCGGAATGAATCGAAACACGTGTCACAATAGATTTGAAGAAATACATAGTGGTATTTACCAAGTAAAACATAAATTAAAAATTATATATTGTATCTGTAGCGGTAGAATTGGTAAATCGTTATCTCAAAAACGTTAAATACTTATATGTGAAATAATAACATGGTCGATACTAATATCGGAACTCAAAAAAATGTGTAACTAAGAAAATTTGTCAAAAACAGTTTTAAGCAATTTTCTCGCCTTGGGGAAAATTTTAAACAAAAATAGTGAAATGGTAATAAATAGGTGGCTATTAAAATTGGCGTTGATTTGGTTTTCAAATCGGCTAGTATTTCCGCACTATATAAATTTGACAATACGTAATATCTACATACTTATCTCTGTACCTCTCCATGAGCGTAAGAGGGGGCATTCTATCTGGGTCACGTGTCAACACAAACACACAACCGACCAAACACACTAAACACACACGCGGTGAGACTGGCCGAAAGGGCTGTTAGCAGTTGGCAGAACAAAAAGTTAACTAGGGGAAGAATTCAGAACGGCAACATCGTGACGAGTGATGAGTCGACCGTTAGATATCATGATATCGATAATTAATACTTATGGGATTGAGGCAAGAGCAGATACTTCCAGAACAAAATCTCGACTTCGAACCTCCGAAATGAAAACTCTCCGATCCATAACCGGAAACACATTGCGAGACCGAGTAAGAAATACCGACATTCGAAGCATGTGTAAGACGGTGGATATCGTTTGGTGGGGACGACAACGAAGGCGATACTGGAAGGAACATATAAACAGAATGTCAGAAGACAGACTTCCACGTATCGCCCCTGGCAACCCTGAAGGACGCAGACGCCCAGGCAGACTTCCGAAAAGATGGAAAGACAGCTGGGAGTCGACATCCCAAGAGCGACATGCGGAGGCACAAACAGATCCCTAGGATCTACATAAAGAAGAAGAAGAAGAAGAAGATAATTAATATACAATTTTCAAAAATAATCGGTAAATATTAACGTATAATATGTGTATTATATACAAGTAAACGCGCATGTATATTAAACTCCGGGTAACACAAAGAGCAATGGAGAGAAGGATGCTAAACATATCCCTTGGGGATCGAAAAATGGATGTTTGGATAAGGGAAAGACCAAGGTAACAGATGTGGCTCAAAGAATCGCAGAACTAAAATGGAACTGGGCAGGTCATGTGGCACTTATGTCTGAAGATAGGTGGACGAAGCAGGTTTCTCGACTGGAGGCCTAGAAGTGTGGGTAGGCCCCAGACAAGATGGTCTGATGACATTAGGAAAGTGGTGGGACTGAACTGGGAGAGAGTCGCGTCCAACAGAGAACTGTGGAAGTCCAAGAGGGAGGCCTTAGTTCAATACTGGCACAAGAAGAAGCAGGAAGTAAGGAGTAAGTAAACGCGCATGTGTATGTGTGTGCGTGTGTGTGAGTGTGGGGGGGGGTCCGAAAAAAACCCAAGGGTTATCGAGGAGAAAACCGGTGTGAACCGATGGGCTTCCTACGCTGTGTGTAGTGGTGTAGTTTACATTTATGTATGTACACATTGCACTTGCGATGTTTTGATACAACTGGGAAAATTTCACTATCGAGTCTAGGTAATAACATACCTAGTAAATTTGTAAGTAGGTGCTTAACTAAATTTTAAAAATCTAAAATATTAAATGATTTTTTTTAATTATACGAAAATTTTATAAACAATCCGTCTTGAAACGCCAAGTACGTTTTATTACTCGTAGTTTTCGAACAATTGGATTCCGAATCATGCGGGCAACGATAAGGTTGACAGTGTCGCAAAGAGAGCTTGTTTAGAAGGACTTGATACAAATTAAGAAATGGTGGCGTCAGACCTCCATGGCAGGTTAAAGGTGGTTATTTATTATCAAGGAACGAGTGCCAATCGAAAATGCGATTATTTTTCGCCACGATTGCTAGCTAAAATTCCCAGCAAACCGCGATATACGGGCTCGTCTCGACACAAAGTGCAACATTTTAATATCTGTGCATGTTGAATACCGGCCATGATTGCTTTCCATGTCCCAAATCAATTGCCGATATTTGCAGTTGTCGGATTTGAGTTGGAGATTTGACCCATTTATATTTCAACTGCTGAAAGACCATGAAAGTAATATTTAGTATTGTTGTGTTATAAATACAAAATTAAACAAAGTTATTGGATTGAATTCTACTTGTATTTACATATACATGATAATATGTGACGCGTTCGTCTTATTAAGACATTATCAAACACTCCCTAATAAGACGAAATGCGTCATTCGGCTGTCCAAACATAAAACACAGTAAGGGACATTTTTTTGTAGTATGTTTTTTTTGTTGCATTTTTGAGCTAAGTAGAATCTACTTAGTCCAAAAATGCAAAAAAAGATACTATAAAAAAATTGTCCCTTACTGTGTTTTAAGTTTGGACAGCCGTATTATCATAAGTATATAAGTATGTAAATAAAAGTAGAATTCAATCCAATAATCGTGTTTTATTTTGGATATATTTATTACCTAACAATTCGAAATGGAAATCTACCAACTGTCTGCAGTTACAATAAATAAAAAAGTAATATTTAGAGGGTAAAAAATATTATTAATTTTTATTCCTTGATTGTTTGTTTTGGTAAATGAATATGTATATACTTTTGTGATTATTGTGCATAGATTGAAATTAAATTGTTTCATCGTATTATTTATTGTATTGATATTTTTAACTCTTGGGTGTAATTTATTATTAAAGTTTTCTTCTAAATTTATTGTAAACATCAAAGTTTTTTATACGAATGAATGAATGAATGCCTGTTACGCCAAGATTTTTTATTTACTATTTTTCCCAAGTTTTTACTTGTTTTGGATAAGGCAAAAAAATCTATCAAATACAAACGAAAAAACACGTTTTTTAGATTATAAATAATATCCAAAGCGTGATTATAAAGTATGATTTTAATAATATTTATTTAATTGGAAACGTAAATTAATGGCCGGCCGACTTCGAAGGCCGATCCATTTCATAGAATTATCAGGAACACAGAATTTGCGTTGGATAATTTTTCATCGAATTCGCTCGTCCGTTCGTTATTGGCGACGATTACACATTTCAGAACGTCCCGATTACTAGGAACCTATAAGTACAAAGAGTAGACACGTTAAGTGTTCCGCTCCGTGAGGTTATCAAGCGCGCCACTTCCCGCCTAGCTGCTTGCCGGCCGTAATTACAGTATCTACTCAATGAATTAGGGCCACCCATTATTTTTTTGAATACTCTGAAATCTTTTGGATTATTATATTTATTTTACATAAATACTTTAAGTTTTCTATTGACATCTAATATCATGTATATTACCTTCAATAATATGTAAAATATACCTGGATTATTTAAGCCTTTACAAAATTTCAAACCCTTTTTCTGAGAAAGGTCCCCAATTAGCACAGGTAGACAGAAAGTTGAAAGTTCAAAAAATAGTCCTATCTCATTTATTAGTGAAGTTTCTTGAGTTCTGGTTGTTGTTTTGTTCAGAGAGGTTATATAGTTATCGCGTCTTGTGAAAAAAACTTAATTTTTAATTTTAGTTCATAAAGTATAAAAAAAATTGTAAACACAAGTGTTTTTTTTGAAAAGGACAAAATGGGAAAAAGTAAAGACATTCCTGAGGAAAAAAAGTTTAGTGTTATAGTGCTACTGAAATTAGGAATACTATCTAATAGAGAAATTTCAAAAAAAGAAAACGTTTCTCGTCAAACAGTGGACAGAATTTCAAAATCAATAAAAAATCATTCACCCGCCGCCAGCAATCGGCGAAAGAACTGTCGTAGGATTAGAAAAACAACACCGAGGACTGATCGAAAAATCGTTCAAAGTGCCTTAGAAAACCGTAGTGCATCAGCAAAAACATTAAAAATAAAATTGGAAGAAGAGGGTATAAATATATCGGTATCAACACTGAGGCGACGTCTTTACGAAGTAAATCTGAAATGCAGGCGCCCTGTAAAATTACCAAAATTGACACCACGAATGAAAGCGGATCGATTAAAATGGGTCAGGCTACATCGAAATTACTCGGTAGATGATTGGAAAAAGGTATTTATTTAAATTGAATTTTCAACATATCATTTTAGTAAATAAACTTATATATTTGAATTAAACTTAAATTTTCATTATTTTTCAGGTCATCTTTAGTGATGAGTGCCGGTTAGAAGCCGTGACAGAGAGCCGTCGATTCGTCAGGAGAACACCAATGGAACGTCACAATGAGGCCTGTGATGTAAAAGTTATCAAACACCCCCCTGCAACAATGATATGGTCATGTATTATTAACAATTTACCTGGGCCGTAGTTTTTCGTGGAAGGAACAATGAACCAAAATTCCTATAAGCAGGTCCTCGAACGAATTTTATTGCCCTTCTACCATACACTCGACCCAACAGAAGGTCCATACACCTTCATGCAGGATGGGGCACCTTGCCACCGGGCTAAATCAATAATAAAATTTTTGTCTAACAAAAATCTGCCTTTGCTCCCCTGGCCTGGAAATTCTCCGGACCTTAATCCTATAGAAAACGTATGGAGCATGTTAAAAAATAAGGTATACTCATTTCCAAATCCGACAGTAGACTGTCTAAAAAAAAATATTCAAAAAATTTGGTCAGAAGACGAAGAAATAAAAAACATGATAAAACAGTGAATTTTAAGTGTGCCAAAAAGAATTGAGGCAGTTATTTCTGCCAAAGGTGGAAATACTAAATACTTACTATATTTATATGAAAATATATGCATAATTTAAGCGTAATAAAGTGTTCATGTATAAATAAAGCTCAATGTTGTTTTATTCAAGGTTTTCTCTGAGTTATTCCTGTTTGAATTGAGAAATTGCGCGAAATTCTGCGTGGCCCTAATTCATTGAGTAGATACTGTAAAAAGCAATCTCTCAATCCTTCATCTCCGGTGGATTTCTAAAGTCCGGGTAGTCGGAGTTTCAAACTGAGCGATGAAGAAGAACGCGCTCAACTTTTAAGTTTTTATCCTCCGCTATCTTCTCGGTGTCCTGCGCTCCCGATAGCGATACTCGGAAATGAAGATGAGTCTGAACATAATAATGGCGGACTGAGAATACAAGTACCATTCATTATTGGCGCCGTGACGTAGTTGGGTAGACACTCGACTGCGAAACTGGCATTGCGGGTTCGATTCCCGCCAAGTGCAAAATAAATTGAACAAAGATTTATTTTCAATTGGTCTAGTTGTTTGTGATGTATTTTTCACATTTACCTTCCCTGTCCTTGCTATCCTACCTGCAGAGAAGCCTCTAAATGCAAAGTTATATTCCTTTTCAAAAAATAGTGGTAAAAAGAGTCCTTTGTTAGAAAATATGCAACCAAAATAGGTTTGCCATTCCGGATAGGTTACATTATTTTTAAATTCAAGTCACTTTTTGCAGTAATAATATTCAAAAAAATAAAGAATGATGAATGCTTTGAAGAATATAAAAATTTTAAGGTAAAAAACATGTAGACTAAATATTATCCTACTAACGAAACTACTTCTGCCACCATTCGGGCTACAAAATTGTGCAGCAAAAAAGCTAAGTGTACTTAACACTTTACACCATAGACATTAATCACAACCTAAAAATTAACTATTATTATCTGACCATGAAAGCCTAGCACAATTTAATATTTTGAGTATTTGAAAATTGTCTATTATAGTTCATTATATTACTTTGTTATTTATAGATTTGGCCTTTCATTTCTAGAACTCCATTTTAACATTATGTATTAAATGTCAAATCAAACACCAACTAACTAACTAACTAACTAACCATCACGCCGCTTCACCGCAGGGTAGCCAGAGAGAATAGAACGCCACACCACTGTGTCCTTGCAAACATTCTTCGCGTCTTCCACGTTCATGCATCTCCTCATACATACCCGCCGCCAGTTGATTTGGTGGTTTCAAATCAAACACTGAATTTTTTAACTAATTAGTTGATTGAGACAAATTAGTGGACTCAAAAAATTAGTGTTTGATTGAACATTTAATACAAACATTATGTTACTGATAACAAAAAAAATTAAAAACGTTGCGTCGTAATATTGAGTTTATTTTAATATTCATAGAATCAACAGGTGTTAGTTTAAGTAGGAAAACTTTAATTTCGTACGAATACCGAATTCATTGGTAATATTAATTGCTGTGATTATGATAAATCCATAATTCATTGCTATTATTAACTATATTCTCAATATTATTAATATTTAAAGCATTTACTTTGTGGTTAGTCATCAGTATATAACCACTCACCGAGATTTCTATGTCTACCGGTTTCGAGACGTACCCGTCTCTTCGTCAGGACAATCACTAACACAGCATGCAAACAATACTACCCTTCACCACCATAGCACCCTTTACACACTCAAAACTACACAAAATGTCTAACACATGCGATTTTTGGTCGATCCGAAGACCAACATGCACTATAGTTTTCAATACAGACATGCGCTACGAGCCGAGGTTAAACGTGAAATAAAATTAGACCTGTAAACGAATCAACTTATATACTCGTAGGATGAAAGGAGTGGGCGGGGTTCGAATTGGATACTGACGAATCGTGCTTAACCGATGTCGAATCAAACAATGGACTTTAAGTAAAATTTATTTGGTTGTTAATTAGAGGAATATTATTTTTAAGTGCTTTCCTAATATAAAAAATCTCCATATTATTTATTATTAATTGCTGTTGAGCAGATACTCCTTTCTTTGTTGTATGTGGGGTCCGAATCCTGGATTATAATCACATACATGAGACACACCAGAAAATATCCTTTTCATCTTATTATTTTAGCTTATAATTTGACCAAAGTTTGTAAGTCATTAGAAAAGGCCTACATCCAGCAGTGGAGAAACGGCTGATAAAGAAGAAGAAGAAGAAGGATGACTTAAAAATGCTGTCGGCTACTTTGGTCCTTGGTATCATCGTTAAATACGAGTAATTGATGTTTGAGGCCGACTCCTACACGTAGCATAACACGTTTCCTGGGCCACACGTTGCTTATTGGCAGACTGGACGGTCAGTTCATGGTTTTGACTCCGTAAGCCATCACTAAGAGGATAGATGTATAACACTTGCTTCTTTAAGCTGATTAGAACGAGTTATAAATAAATGAGCGAATTAATACTCTCTGAACTCTCTATATTTATACGAGTAGGTACTACGCAATTTCTAGGGCAGGTAATAACTAAATATATATTGCAACATTTTTTTACTTACTTTATTTACTTCAAGAGACTCTTACCAGCATGTACGGGTACGAACATGGATCCCTGAGCCCCCTTGCCATTGCATCCTATTTTTTATTACCTAACGTCCAAGTGACTCTGAAATCTAGCTACGGCTTAGGAAACACCGCTCATCATGTCCCTACTCAGGCTTCAACTTTATAAGTTTCATAGCCTATGCCTACTCGTGAGTGGATTTACTCTTTATATTTAAAGTTACTATAATTTCGTGTAATTCATGAGTGAAAATTCTAGGCAAAAACACTCGCTCCATTGCATCCTTGCAAAGGCTTAGTAATATAGAATAATAATAAATTTCTATGTCCTATTGTCTACGTTCCTACTGATAAGAAATAATTATAATAATAATAATAAAATTAAAATATAATGATAACTTAATAAATAAATAAAAATAAGAAACAGCTCCTACCCCCTCTTCAAACTTCAACGTCCCAAGGACCCAAATCTAAAATTTAGAATTTGCTTGAATTTTGAATCGAAACACGTCGGCTGTCCAAACTTAAAACACAGTAAGGGACATTTTTTTGACAAACATTTTTTTGCATTTTGGACTAAGAAGATTCTACTCCCCTACTAAGTCCAAAAATGCAAAAAACGTGTGTCAAAAAAATGTCCCTTACTGTGTTTTAAGTTTGGACAGCTGTCGTGTCACAGTAGGTTTAAAAAAATAGTGGTAATTACTAAGAAAAAAAATATTAAAAACAATAATAATGTGTGTGGTGTGTTGAGATGGTTTGGACATGTAGAACGAATTAGTGAGGAAAGAACGGTAACAAAAAATGAGGCGAATGTTATTTGGAAAAGAAGCAGAGGAAGACCGAGAAAAAACATGGCACGATCAGGTATGCCAAATACTTGAAAGTGGTCAGGTTAGGAGTCGTAACAATCGGTGGGTATGTATGAGGAGATGCATGAACGTGGAAGAAGCGAAGAATGTTTGGAAAGAGAGAGTGGTGTGGCGTTCTATTCTCAGAGTGGTGTGGCGGTATGGTGGTTAGTTAGTTAGTTAGTTTATAATACAGTGTTGATTCTGTAATATAAAATATTTGCCTTCAATACTGTTCAGTTCTGTAGTGTATTATCTCCCGTTTCCCCGGTGGCGACGGGTGGTGGGGGTGGTGGGGCGGTGAGGGTTGTCGTGGGTTGTCATGGGGGGGGGGTGACTACGGAAGGGGATGGAGGACATTTCACAGAGCGAGCGTGTTGATGGGATACTGCGACGAATCCGATCCCATCTCGACCAATTTTTATTTTTATTTATTCATGTATTTTTATATTCTCAATATGATTAATATTTAAAGCATTTACTTTGTGGTTAGTCATTTTTACTTTTATATTTAATGCCTTTATTTTATTTTACAACTTTATTTAATAACATTATTCTTCTACATTTATTATTTTTTAATTATTAATTATTGTAAGGTATAAGAACTGTTTTAAAGATTTTAGTTATTTCTTTTGTGATTCGGTGAGTGGTTATATGCTAATATGACTAACATTTTTGTAAAAAAAATATAAAGGTATGTATTTTAATTTTTTTTGATAACACTGAGTTTATATGATGCAGTGCCCTATGCACCATTGGGGTGTGGATAAGGGTGGGAATAAGGTATGTTTTTAGTGTGTGTTAAGTTTCTTTTATAGTGTTCGTGTCTTTCATATTTTTTATTTCTAAAGGGAGGCTGTTGAATTTTTTTATTCCTAATTATTAAATATAAAATGGAGATAAATAATGAAAAATATGGCAGAAATGCTCGAAATTTTTAGAAAAAAAAATTATTCTCCTATTCAAAACATTTATGAAATCGAGTAAAACTATTTGTTCTTTTTAATTTGAACTTGTGTCAACTTGATATGAAATATGTATCGTTCTTCATGTTTTATGAAAGAAGATGGAAGTCTGGGCCTTCCGCTAGACTGCTACCTGAAACACAAAACTGATCACCTTGCCTTCATGCGATGAACGCTCATTGCATCAATTTCATGCAGTGCCCTTTGCACCATTGGGTGCGGATGAGTATATATAAGAAGAAAATAAAAATAAAATTAATTAATATTAATTAAAATAGCGGCGCAGTGTTCGGCTATATTTGCCAGGCCACATAACTGCCGGCAGCGCACTTAGCCTTTGGGCCCGTTCAAGGAACAGGACTGAATTAGGAAAAAAATATCAAAATATTCATTTTATTTATTATTATTATTATTGTACTGCTCTATGTAATGTAATGGTTGTATAGAAGTTGGGTTACATCAGATATCTTCATCTGATCGGCAGCCGCTTCGAGAGATGACCTGGAGCAGGGTTGGAACTGCTCTGTCAAGTTTTTAACATGAGAGTTTTTTTTAATTTTTCCTTTCAATTAGACCTGTATCATTTAATATTTCTGTCCCCTGATATAATTACCAGATAAATGTAGTTATTTCTTTACTTCAATATTTAATTTATGTATTTAATATATGTATTTAATGTTACACTGTTTTTTTTTTATTTCATTAATTGATTCGGCAATCACTTTGTCGTAAAATCTATCCATTTTTAATTAATGTTTTACTTATAATAACCACTATTTCTTAAAATCTACTGTGACATGCGTTTCGATTGTGATCATTCCGCATCAATGCATCCGCAGCAACGGTGTTTGAAAATGATGCGGAATGCATCGAAACACACGTCTCAGTAGATTTCAAGAAATAGTGGTATTTACTAAGTAAAACATTGATTAAAAATGGACTGAATTTTCGAGTCTACTAAGTTGTTTAAAAAATCAGTGTATATTTAACATTTAATACGTAGGTATATATTAAAATGGAGTTCTACAAATTAAACGCCAAATCTATAAAAATATTAATTAAGTTTTGTACTCAATTATCTTGGTGGAACTGAATGTTATATTATAAATTACAAATAAATAACTAAATAAAACAGTTTATTTTGTATATTGTTAACTTTGTGGTAAAGTAATATAACACTCTCCTTATCATTCATCGTTCATTTTGTGTTTAAAAAATCTATATACAGTGGTTTTGTTTATAACTCACTGTTTTTTCCACATATATTTTATTTAACCAGTGACCGGGTTTTGTCGTTACCGACATTACCAGTCTGGTGATGCCGGGAATGACGAACCTTATCTCTGTTCAAATAAAATATATGTGTAAAAAACTATAGAGCTGTTATTTTATTAAAGAATTATAATAATTGAAAAATAAAATTAAAAATACATAAAAATATCGAGCTAAAATATTAATCGGGCTCGTCCGGGATTTGAACCCGGGACCTCTCGCACCCTAAGCGAAAATCATACCCCTAGACCAACGAGCCACATGCAACGATCGAAATATTTATATTAATTCTGATGGTATACTGCAAACAATGTACTATAAAAATACGTTTAATGAGTGCCATCAAATTGTCGTAAAAATATTATTAAACAATTTCATGTTATACGCATTTCGTTACCTGCTGCATCAGTCGGCTCGTTGGTCTAGGGGTATGATTTTCGCTTAGGGTGCGAGAGGTCCCGGGTTCAAATCCCGGACGAGCCCGTGTATTTTTATACCAACCATTTTTTTAATACATTCGGTATTACCGCGTGAAAACTACGTATCACGTATATTTTATATTTCTCTCTCACGAAATGCACAAATTGAAAAAAAAAAATTGTATCCAACTACTTGTTCACAAATCTGAATTATCTCCAATTATAGGAATTGTTTGTTTCAAGTAATTACGACATGTTTAATGATTTTTGAAGCCACAAAAACCTTGTAAAATTGAAGGTATGTAAATATAAGTAAATCTATAAAAAGTAATTAGATAAAATAATAAAATAAATTCAATATTAATATTTATTAAATATAATCCTGTACTGGTCCCTGAAGCGCAGGAGTGATTGCATTACCTTGCCTTCATGTAGGTAACGATTAAGATAACACTGCGTCAATACGATGCAGTGCTCTATGCACCGTTGGATGTGCGTAAGGGTTAGAAGAAAAGTTTAATTATAAAACATGTGTGTATATTGAGTGTGTCCAAATACTTGTTAAAAAAATCTGGATTATCTCCAATTATAGAAATTATTTTCATATTATTTTTTGCATCAAAGATGAAGAAAAATATTGAAGTCAGCCCGTAAATGCCCAGACTTCCATATTCTTCTTCATCTTTGGTGAGATGTCAAAAAATAATATAAAAATAACTCATAATTGGAGATAATCCAGATTTTGTGAAGAAGTATTTGGACACACTCAAAATCCACACATGTTTTAGAATTATAGTTCTTCT
Source organism: Brachycentrus maculatus (assembly GCF_059751285.1). Lineage (NCBI taxonomy): Eukaryota > Metazoa > Arthropoda > Insecta > Trichoptera > Brachycentridae > Brachycentrus > Brachycentrus maculatus. The sequence goes on from NW_028280889.1 coordinate 1,079,754, forward strand.
GGATCGCGATGATTGAGTTCGTCTCTGCGGATGGTATCGGTATGGGCGGCGGCTCGCAGCCGAGCGGGAGACCCGTCATCCCAGGCGAACAGCGGGCCGAGGAGGTGGCCGAGTGTCTCCCACACTGCACGCGGGCCGCGGAGCCGGCGCCCGAAGCCCGGTCCGCCCGGTCCGCCCGGTCCGCCCGTGCAGCGGGGGCGGCATACATTACTGCCGCGACTGCGGGAGATATCGGCTACACTCCGAACGTGTAGCTTCCATAACACTAACTATCCGTGTCATGCTCTCCTAGTTGCGGCCGGGTTTGCGGTACTCGCGGTCGCCGCTCTCCGGAGACATTCGGGTTACGCACACTCGGGGGTAAGGCGAAATCTTCATCTTCAAACCCTTATCCACACTCCAGTGGTGCATAGGGCACTGCACTCATTTAAACGCAGTGTTATCTTGATCATTATTGACATATGAAGGAAAGGTGATCAGTCCTCCGGCTAAGGCGAAATGGTCGTAATAAATCCGATGAAATTGGAGGTCTGAAAATCTAATTTTATTACTAGGTACTATTCACTGACCCTTATCCGCACCCGATGGTGCACAGGGCACTGCCTCAATGCAATTGATGCAATGTTCACCACTCTACCACTACTGACCATTATTCGCACCCAATGCTGCATAGGGCACTGCATCAAATTGATGCAATGTTCACTTGAACGTTTTTATTACTTCAGTCTTGCGGTTCAGAAACCAGTCCAGGGTCATATTGAATCAATATTAGAGTGAAAACACTTAAATTTATTTTGCCCCCCCCCTCTGGGAATCGAACCCGGGACCTCCAGCATGGTAGCCAAACGTGGTTACCACTCTACTCGTACCAATCTACTTTCTTAGTATAGTGATTAACGCGTTTGTCTACCACTAAATTTCAACACCTCGGAATTTACCATCGCTTTCAGTATCCTGGGTGGATAAGACTGATCAACATCACCTTCGAGTTAATTTTGGCGTGAAATACGGAAGAAAATAAGATTATCACTCAAACATGCCTTTCTTCGGGTAAGTACGGCTGTCCAAACTTAAAACACAGTAAGGGACATTAAGTATGTATAATCTACTAAGTCCAAAAATGCGAAAAAAACGTACTACAAAAAAATGTCCCTTACTGTTTTTTGAGTTTGGACAGCCGAGTAGGTACCTTGTTTTTTTCGTGGAGTATTCGATACGAAAATGAGGCAAGGGATATGATGACCCGGTTCTCGCATAGAGCCAGTAATAAAGAGAAACGCAAATCAGTTCGGAGGCAGGCTTCAGATTACGTTAAGTAGTCGCAACCGTCACACGAGGCGGTAATTACTTCTCACAGCGACGAGACACAAAACCAATACAGCCATACCCCGGTCATCTCACCTCCGGCTATAAAGGTGCGTGGTAAGACGAAAATGTCCGTACACCGAACATCTAGTCTGCGCTATCATCCGAAGTTGGTGGTTAGCATGCATAAATATCAAATGTGCCCTTACATTTAAGTATACAGTCTACTGAGAAGGGCGGGAAAGATGAGAAAATATAGGATATACAGTGGAACCTCGAGTTACGAACGGGAGTTCTCGCGACCCATGATTTTCGTGCCTCGAGGTTTCACTATTTACATATTGCGAGCTGAGAAATGAAATATTTTAACAACAATATAGAAATTATAAAGAAAACACTTGTTTTTTTACCACTTGAGTTTATTTTATGACAACTAGTTTCCTTGACTAACCCCCCTTCTCCCTAACTTATCCCTCTCCTTATTTATAGAACAGTTAATTATTTATTATGTTTTAGTTAACATTTAGACCTGAAGATGGAAGCTTAGCTTCCGAAACTAGTCTTCGAAAAAACAAGTGTTTTCTTTTATAATTTCATCATGTCTTACCACAAAGTGAATGCCGAAACAATAAGTAAAATAACAATATAGAAAACTAATGATATTAGGGAATCTCCCTCGCTTGCTGTTGAAGCAATGTAGTATGTACTCCTCAGTGTGCGATATGTCGATATCGAATATTTGGAATTTGCTTATTTCTAATAAATATCATTTTCACGTGTTGATAAAATATGCAGGATGAAGTCACTAATTTATAAATATTTCGTAAAAAAAACACGGGAAGGAGGGGAGGCAGTTAACGTGTTTTCATGTCAATAGCAGCACACATCAAAGGCCACGTATTTACGTAATTAAGTAGCAATTATTGTATCATTGAGTGTGTGTAAGTCGAAGCGCCGTATGCGAGAGACTTATTCATGGCATATTGGACGTACATAAAGAGCATCGTCCACAGGATACACCTGTTCTTGAGTAATAGGTAAAACGAAGGATAAAATATAAATTACCCATTCAATCACGCAACAAAAAAGTGGTAAAGTAACTCTGCGCTGTCTAAAAGTAAAGTTTTTGACCGTTTTCAGGGCAGCAGAAATGACAAAGAGATTGCAGCCCGACGAGCCGGGAACGTGAATACAGACCATCATGATTGATTATGCTATCATATCCGTACGGTTTTATCGTAATATTGCTTTATAACCCGACGCTAAAGTTCGCAAATGTACTAATAGTGTCATTGACTGACTACTCGCTACTCTGGCAATGACGGACATATCGATCCACGATATATTCCTTTGATCCTGCGAGATGTGTACATAAAAAGAAATAATTAACATAAAATGCGATAAACCAACCATAATGAATGGCATGGAAACGACAGCGTCTAACCACATTCAGCCAAATATTGGTAGTATTGTCTAAAACCATAAGCTATAACGATGAATTTTTGAGAAAATGATTTTATACCTTTTTTACTAGTAAGATTCTCCATATTTGGGATAATTTTGATTTCTATTTTCAACTAAGTATGTTATAAACATACTACCTGTCCACCTCCGTAGTGTAGTGGTTAGCGCGTTTGGCTACCGTGCTACAGTTCCCGTCATATTTATATCACCCTGGACTGGTATAAGAAGTGCAGGGCATGATCACCATGCCTTCATGCAATTAGCGATCAATATAACACTGCGTCGCTACGATGCAGTGCCCTATGCACCATCGGGTGCGGATAAGGGTTAAAAAATAAACATACGATATTTACTAATATAATTCACAATATACCTAGTATTTGGCTAAAATTGAAACTTTTACGTTTTAACGTTTGCAAAAAAAAAAAACTACCATTCTTTTCCCTAATCGTTTTTTTAAGGTTTTTCAAATACTCGCGATATGTTTTGAAATAAAATAGCAGATACAGGAAGTTACATCTATTTTGAAATCAGTGCTGTCAATAAAACCGATGACGACATGTTCCCAAGAAGTGATAATGAATATTTGTAAACTACATGTATACAAGAAACAAAAACTAATAGGTGTTACTGTTTTTATACATTGCAAATCGTAAAACACCCGACATTATAAAGCGTATAAAATATCCCACAGATACATCATAAACCATGATCTTTAAAGAAATATACTGAACAAAGATACAAGCCAATAATTTGGTTTTAAAACCAGTCAAACGCGGCATGAAATGCTGAAATGCGAATCTACATAGGTTCATACGTACTTAAATGTATCTATTATACATAGGTTCATGCGTAATCAAATGAATCTACATGGTTCATGCATTATGAGCACTGTATTACATATTTAGCGAGAGTTTTTGCTTCGAATTTTCACTCATGAATTACATGAATTTTTTCTGTGGTCTCAATTCTGTGGATTGGTCTGCAGCAACAAATGCACCTCCTTCGCCATTCTGGTCTATTATGCGAAACCTTCTTCAGTTCCTTATACATGAAATTATAGTAACTTTAAACATAAAAGTAAATCCACTCACGAGTAGGTATAGGCTATAAAAGTTAAGTAAAAAAAAAGATTAAGTAAGACCATGATAAGTGGTGTTGCATAAACCGTAGCTAGATGTCAGAGTCACTTTAACAACGTTACGTAATTTAAAAAAAGTAATGCATACGTATATTTGCTCTGTGATTAATATACTTCGATCTGAAAAATGAGAAGCAACTGCTTCCAACAGTCTCCGCAAAGCCGTAATGAGTAACACATACCTACATAGTGTTGTCGGGTTTTTATTTATCTGACGCTGTCTGTAGCTCGTTCGTGTGTGTTTATCGATGTGAATGTGTCCGTCTGTCTGTCGGCGGGTCTGTGTTCGCGTTCGGGACGGTTTTGTTGTGTTTTTTATCTGTTTAGCCCGTCGCGACGTGTCTGCTACTGGAATTAACACTTTTGAGGTCAGCGTTTCACCGCGACCAGAGACACGCACTGCGGTAGCTATCGTGTCACCGACAACAGCGGCAACTATACACTTTATGCTTTCCTGGTCTCCAACGTCCAACAACACCCGTAATATTGATTTGGTTGGTATAAATAATATTGTCGTACATAAAATATAGTCTAAAAACAAGCACAAATAGCCAATTTCTTTGCGTATCGAGTCTTTTTTAAAGATTGTTTTTCAGATTTGTGTTATATTTATTTAAATATATTTATAACATACATAAGTCACATCATTTCCACTACTCATTTTGGGACATTGGGTAAAGGTTAACAAGACTGAAAAAAAGAGTAAGAAATAAGAAAACACCGGGAAAAAGTAAAATATAAAGCAATAAAAGGTACATTAAATAAGAATATAAAAAAAAACATAAAGTAAGAAGCATTTTTAAAGAGAAAAAAAGAAAATATAACTAATCACTAACACAAATAAATATCTTTCCATAAGTTTTCCAGTTCATTCATTTTGGATCTCTAACTGCGTTCTATACACAAATATTTTGATTTCATACTAATGTCATGGGCCTATCTATGGCTAAGTGGCCCTTTATCAAGTTGTGGTAGAGTGGCCTCGAGTCCAGAAACTAACTCTGGAGTCCGCGACACTGACCAGGGGACCACAACCCGATTTTCATCATCTAATTACTATTTGAAAATTATAAAAAAATGATTCTACTTCTTAAATCTGAATTTCAATAAACACGATAACGATACACAAAAAAATACAAAAATAATATATATTTTTGCATAAGTACAATTTTTTTATAATAACGACCAAAAATTTAATAAATCGGCCTGAAATGCTTACAATGAGTGTCCGCCGAGGAACCACAAGTACTAGGAGAACATAATTCTGAAAGATAAATTTACAAATAACGCGAGAAAAAGCAGTTAGTAGAAGCCCCGATGCGCAACTTCATACGATTCGCATAATCGGGATTTCATAAGGTGTATGAATAAAATTTATTCTTAATATTTATTAGTTATGACATTTTTGTTAATTTATTTAGAAAATATCCTTCCAATAGAGATAATACCCTATTTGCAAGGGCCGCAGACTCCTGCGGGAGGTCGCATTCTCGTCTCCAAAAATAACGAGCTTAATATATTGTACCTACTGATACTGCGCTCAAGAAAACTCACTTCAAAGTCACGTATTCCGGGGTCTATTAGATTTTCAGGACGCTTGCCACCTCATGAAACCGCTTTGTATGGGTGTATAAGCACATGCTACCTACGATCTTATTATGTGAGCTCTCACCCACAATCCGTGTATATAGAGAGGGTAAGCGTGTGTGGGAAGACGGCGGACGCATACAGATATTTTTTTCAAGCATAGTTATGAAAAAAGCGGTAGGTACGCTACCCGGAACGCATATCGCACTTCTCAGCCAGTAACAATCCACCTACATGATACGTGTTATAATGGTAATGTCGGATTCATATGGTGCGTGAAAGAGCGCCCGACCCGTCGCGTATCGCGTCGTCCCGCGCGCTAGCGGGTGACAGTTCCACTGGATATTGGATAACCTATCTAACATTCGACTCATATTACTGCTGAAAGTTTATGAACTCCTGGTACAAAGGCGTCGTCTTAACTAATTATGACAATTAATTTTGTTTTATGACAACCGCTAGTGACAAAAAAATGTTCAGCATATTTAAATTTGATTGAGAATCGATTGACCAAAACCGTCGCAGAACCTTTTTAATTTATTCTAAGTATTTCAGCTTCTTTTTACTTACTAAATATTTTCGTATAAGCCAGTCTAAATATTTTATTATATAGCATTTGGGAAAAGGAATTATATCAATAAATTGTCAGTAGGTAAAAAGATTAATTTCAAAAAATCAAACATTATTTTCATTTAGCGATACACTTAGCGATATTAAAATATCGCTAAATATACCTATATTTTCCACAGAAAAATTATGTAGATAATTGTAAAAACATCATATTTTTCAAATCGAATTAACTTAATTGGTAAAAATGGCATATGTATAAAAAATCTAGGGCTTCATTTGCCTGACAATAAAAGTTAATTTTAAGTTTTTTTTAAAGATATTCCTTTGTTTTTGCGAACATGGCTTTTATTCCGAACATAAAAAACATTTTAGAGCAATTTTTTTTATAAAAATAAAAAATAAAATTAATGTAAAATATATTTAATATTAATAAATTTACTATATAATTTGATAAAGCTACCAGGGAATCATATTGTAGAAGTAGGTGATCTATTCAAACGTTTCCATTATCGGTCAATTTTTACACCACGCAAAGGTTGCACTTTGCACGCCGACTGATTACCGAGTAGGAGAAGTCATGCGGAAAATCGGTGGAACCTTTTAAAAGATATTCATCACTTGTACTGTTTAAGAAATTATACTAGTGACTCTATTTCCCTTTTGACTAAAACGTGAAATTTGTAATTTGCGCTGCTCAATGCGTATTTATCAGAAACCATCAGGCGTCATCTCATACCAAACACGTTTGACTTGGTGTATGTGTCTTTTGTTTACTTGCTACATTTTATCGTGTATGTATATGTATGTGGCAAATAGTTATTCTGACGCAACAACTTTAAAATATAGAATATCTGCTATACCTACATACTTCTGTGATCCTTGTAACTAAAATCAGACATTTTAGTACGCGCATTTTTTTTATTATTATTTATTTATTCATTCTGTTTCATTGGTAGAAAATTTTACATGTCATCTATAAAGATCAAATAAAAGGCCTCAAGTTATGAATAATGTAAATAATACCCAAGACAATTTTTTTGAATTTTGACTACTTTTAAACGTCCAAAAAAAATTACTGTATTTCTAAAACACTTTGGAAGTAAGTATCATTTATTTAAAATTATATTTTTTCGTGATTTATTGTGAACCAGACTAGCAATAACATTAATTTAACTTATAGGTCTCCTCTAACTCTAATAACTCCTCTAACTATTAATATAGATCAAAATTATTTATATAGAGTTAATATTTAGTTCCAATTCCCCCATTTACCGTTCAGATTTTATTTCCACTTTTGTAAATAAATAGTCGTATCATATCCGTAGGTTTCAAGTTCTTTATGGAAAATGATTATTTGTATATGTATCATTTCCGCATTAATATCCAAACCGAAATAGTCCAAGAAGGAATCCATTAACAAAGAAGTAGTAAGAATGTCAGTTTAATGCTGATACATTTGTGTATATACTTAAACGATAATGCAGAGGGCTAAAGAAGTATAATTATTATAGTATAATGCAGAGGGCTAAAGAGAAAGGGTAAGTAAAGAAGTAATGAGAAAATATTTAAACTTTTTACTCCCATGAGTGTCAGCTATTTCTTGGAAACTTCAAGTAATTAAGCGCGAAATACAAGAACATTAGGATTTATGATATATGCAACAATGCATTACAGCGTTATAATTTGCCATTTTCCAAAGATAAGGTCTGTTCGCCGATATCATTTGCTACTTTTTGTTTATATTGCTCTGCACTAATGATTGACATATAACGCAAAATGCAATACACAATTTGCGTAATCGCAAAACCGATACACTATGCCCCGTCTTCCGTATCAATAGTGTTACCATCTCGATAAATTTTGTTTCAAGTGCTTAAATAATGGGATAGGTAGAAATATTTGCGATAGCAGGCGACATTTGCTGCAATAATCCATTGTGGTATATCGAGAATGACAGAAAAGTGCGCAAGGTGTACGTTGCTAAGCGACCAACAGTTGTTTACGAGGAACATACTTGTACCATTTCTGGGACGAAGCGATAATAAAAACTTTGTTTCTTTCTCACATAGAAATCTCTCAACTAGTTGATTTTTATAATTTTTAAAAAATACTTTGTTATTTATGATTTCATGTGATTTTTGCCAAAAAATGCTTAGTGTGATCTTAACTTTGAAACAATTAATTTTAATAAATAAATTTTTCAAATATTATTTTAATTTATTGAAATATATCTATTAAAGGTAATTATTAAACACTAAACCCTAAAAAACGTAAAAGATTTTTAAATATAAGCAAATATATATATACGTACGCCCCCCACGTCAGTGGTTACGTGAAATTAAATCCACCTCAGTAGCTAAAGGTCAATAAAAAAATTGTACCTGCAGTCAGGAAAAGGTTTTTTGTGCAATTTCGCGAAGTATGTGTTGTTGGTCATAGCTCATAGCTGGACCATCCTGTTATTGTCTACTGTCATGAGACGAATCGATTCGTAATGTTGCGTTAATTAACGCGATTGTAAATTATACAAAATTACGGTGATCAGTTGAGATCTCAAGATCAAGTATTTTAGTAATAAAGTTTATTTTATTTCATTTATTAAGGTACTTAAATAATTAAATAGAATACCATCATGAAAACATGCCAACAAAATAAATTTAAATAAAAAATATTTATTAATTTTTTTTGTTGATTGCTCGCAGTCACATACACATATTGTTCTAGCGCAAGTGGTAGCAGGGCGCCATGGCGAGTAGGAGTATAAAATAAAGCGTGTATTGTTCAGTGAACGTAATAAAAATGTATTTATTCGTAGCTCGCGGGCCGCCCGTACAAGCGGACAAAGGAGCCGCAAATTGCCGAGTAAATTACATCGCTCCGGATTTCGGCCTCGCCCAATCCGCGCACCGTTATGTGCTCCTGGTAATTGGAGCCCGCTATTCGCAGCCTTCTTTACCTTTCCGATTTAAAAAAAAATCGTACGTCCCCGGATGAACAGAAAAACCGTTAAGATTCTCTCATTCAGATTTTCTTTAACATTTAAACTGAATTTCTATATATTTTTATTCACAGGCGGGATTTTAAGCTTTGCCGAAAATCCTCGCTATTTTTTTAATGCGGTCGTAATCTGCAGGGAAATATTTTTTATCCTTCCTTCCTTGTAAAGGGTTATCGCCGCTGGAAGCAGATCGTAAGAAATAATTACAGGAATGCATTTACCGCTTCGTGGGGGCATATCGGGTATGTACAGTATCTACTCAATGAATTAGGGCCACGCAGAATTTCGCGCAATTTCTCAATTCAAACAGGAATAACTCAGAGAAAACCTTGAATAAAACAACATTGAATTTTATATACATATGAACACTTTATTACGCTTAAATTATGCATATATTTTCATATAAATATAGTTAGTATTTAGTATTTCCACCTTTGGCAGAAATAACTGCCTCAATTCTTTTTGGCATACTTAAAATGCACTGTTTTATCATGTTTTTTATTTCTTCGTCTTCTGACCAAATTTTTTGAATATTTTTTTTTAGACAGTCTACTGTCGGATTTGGAAATGAGTATACCTTATTTTTAACATGCTCCATACGTTTTCTATAGGATTAAGGTCCGGAGAATTTCCAGGCCAGGGGAGCAAAAGCAGATTTTTGTTAGACAAAAATTTTATTATTGATTTACCCCGGTGGCAAGGTGCCCCATCCTGCATGAAGGTGTATGGACCTTCTGTTGGGTCGAGTGTATGGTAGAAGGGCAATAAAATTCGTTCGAGGACCTGCTTATAGGAATTTTGGTTCATTGTTCCTTCCACGAAAAACAACGGCCCAGGTAAATTGTTAATAATACATGACCATATCATTGTTGCAGGGGGGTGTTTGATAACTTTTACCACACAGGCCTCATTGTAACGTTCCATTGGTGTTCTTTTGACGAATCGACGGCTCTCTGTCACGGCTTCTAACCGGCACTGATCACTAAAGATGACCTGAAAAATAATGAAAATTTAAGTTTAATTCAAATATATAAGTTTATTTACTAAAATGATATGTTGAAAATTCAATTTAAATAAATACCTTTTTCCAATCATCTACCGAGTAATTTCGATGTAGCCTGGCCCATTTTAATCGATCCGCTTTCATTCGTGGTGTCAATTTTGGTACTTTTACAGGGCGCCTGCATTTCAGATTTACTTCGTAAAGACGTCGCCTCAGTGTTGATACCGATATATTTATATCCTCTTCTTCCAATTTTATTTTTAATGTTTTTGCTGATGCACTACGGTTTTCTAAGGCACTTTAAACGATTTTTCGATCAGTCCTCGGTGTTGTTTTTCTAATCCTACGACAGTTCTTTCGCCGATTGCTGGTGGCGGGTGACTGATTTTTTATTGATTTTGAAATTCTGTCCACCGTTTGACGAGAAACGTTTTCTTTTTTTGAAATTTCTCTATTAGCTAGTATTCCTAATTCCAGTGGCAATATAACACTAGACTTTTTTTCCTCAGAAATGTCTTTACTTTTTCCCATTTTGTCCTTTTCAAAAAAAAACACTTGTGTTTACAAAAAAATTTATACTTTATGAACTGAAATTAAAAATTAAGTTTTTTTCATAAGACACGATAACTATATAACCTCTCTGAACAAAACAACAACCAGAACTCAAGAAACTTCACTAATAAATGAGATAAGACTATTTTTTGAACTTTCAACTATCTGTCTACCTGTGCTAATTAAGGACCTTTCTCAGAAAAAGGGTTTGAAATTTTGTAAAGGCTTAAATAATCCAGGTATATTTTACATATTATTGAAGGTAATATACATGATATTAGATGTCAATAGAAAACTTAAAGTATTTATGTAAAATAAATATAATAATCCAAAAGATTTCAGAGTATTCAAAAAAATAATGGGTGGCCCTAATTCATTGAGTAGATACTGTACTTTTATTTTTAAATTAATGTAGTCGAGCGCGCAGCATCTTCAGAGCAAGGCTGTTAAGAGCTAAGTGCATCACCGACGCCAACGGTGCCAAGTGAAATAATATTATTAGTTATTTACCTACTTTCCGTACATTCCTTTAAAAGATTATGCTGCTAGTGCCGGTGCTTAGGATCTTGTTAAAATTAAAAGAATCAATACAAAATTAGCACTAGTAATTAGTTCAAAGTTCAAATTTTTCGTTGCAAATTTTCTTTTCGGCCTTTGGGGATCCGGGATCTAGTTTTTGTGACACTTGCCTTCTCTCTTAGCTATTTTGTAATTCAATTATATATTCGTCTTCCATTTTTGCCTTCTATTCTCCCCTATATCATCCTAGAGAAGGTCGCCGTATCCCAGAATATGCTCTGATTTTCTCTATTTTGTTTTCTCTTGTCCTCATTAAGCTGTTTTTCCTAGACTCTCTATATATTTTTTTTTCTGTCGAGTTATATTTTTTTTAAATTATAAATATCCTTCTCAGATGCGCTATTTATTCTTATAACTACATATATTACCTTATAATATTTTTTCGTGTTATCACTGCCAGAGTTGACGTTTCATTTACTTAAAATAATGTTGTTCTCGTAATTTAAAAAAATACTTCCTAGTTTCAAGTACCTCCTACCGACACTGAAAAGCAGAAAACTTTTCATGGTACCTATTTTTTACCAAAACGTAAAAGGAATGTGTCTAAATTTGTATAAAAAAATGGTATCTAATAATTATTCCCCACTTTTTGCGGTGTTGTCTAGAAAACGCTGTTTTCATATTAAGTACTTAATTACAAACCTGTACTTAGAGGATTTACCTTTAGCTGAGATGTACTCCTGGTAAATGAAAATGTACAGTTATGAAAAACAGCGTGAAAATTGTAAACAAAAGTCGTCAGGTAAAATTGAAGAAAATATTTTTCAAACTGGTTCAAAATTTTAAGAAACCGAGCTAAAAGTTTTTTTAATTAATTTTTTTAGAGCTAAAATGCTTTTTTAACAAACAAAGAAAGAAAAAAACACCTAATAATTACATTAACATAAAAAATAATCGATATTAATAATCGATTCCACTCCATCAATAAAAAAAAACTCTTCGGTGCAGAGTGTAATTTTTTTTATTATTTTGCTTTTCTTACTCAACGCAAACGATCTGAGGTATCAGGAGAACAGAAAATAAAAAGTAAAACTGGTGAATAAGTCCGATCGAACGCAGACAAAGCGAAGCCGTTAATCGCAATAAAAGAGTTGAAATAGGTCTTCTATTTCGAGGAAATTATGAGCATAAGGTCCGTACTTTTTTCCAAAGCGCCAAATTACTAACTTTATGATAATCACGCGATAAGTTTTATGACGTATTTACAACGGTCTGCTAGCAAAGTAGCGTTTATAAAATGACGATAAAATAATCCAGTCGACTTTATGTGCTCCTAATAACAATCCGCTCTCAATGTAACACAGGTCGGGGATTCTCCTCAAGCGGCTTTTTTACAAAATCTCGTTTTACCGACAACTAAACTTCGAAAACGGTAATCGGACCGTATTTTATAAATGTTTAATTTTGTTGATGCCCTTTTTTGACATTTTTATTTAATTTAATTACCATTTTTTTAGTTTGTCAGCGTTTGAGAAAACGATTTTTTCGAATCGATTTTTTTTTAAGTAGACGGTACATTTTAAAACAAACAAATGATTTATTCCACAATATCTGCGATAGGTATGAAACAGTCGCTCATATCACAGTGCTGCGGAGTCTTAATATGACACATCCATCCATTATTTGGGGAGTCGTGCCCACCTGTCACTGGTTTATGAAATCCTGATACCTGATGGTACGTAACGTTGCTTTTATTTACCGGTTATTTTGGCACTCTGGAAAAAATTACTGCAGATTTTCTTGATTCGTGTTCCGCGTCGAAAACTGATTTTGGCCAAAAGCGTTTCGGGGAAAGAGAGAAAGAATGACACGGGTTTAATAAATTTGAGTTCGATAGAAAGACCGCCGTTTATTTGCTAAATGTCACTTTATTAAGGACGTGTCTAGTGATTACTGACTTACTTCTAAATTATTGATTTTCAATAAAAACAACAACGAATAAAAAACTTCAACCCCTTCGAATCACATTTTTTTACTAAATTGCCACTAAAACGTGTACGTCATGTTTTAAAAAAAATACAATAGCAAATTGGATCATCGTTAGAGATCATCTCTTATTTTAACCCTCAAATATTATGAATTGTAAGTCAAAATACAAGCACATTTATTTAATTTAACAGATTTTTTATTGTTGTATTGTTCGCTGTATTATTTTTACTATTTATCATCATTGGGTTTAATGTTTGTGTTTTTACATTTCACGAATGAACAACGGTCAAAATAAATAAATATATATATTTTTTGTACTATACATACCTATTACCCTAAATTGAAATTTGTGGTCCAAATTAACCCTTGCATAGTAGGGGTGTACCTAGTATTATATAAAGATAATTAGGGATTGAGGCACTCTAAAAAAGACTTCCGTATTCCCTTGACAGATAGTTATTTTATCGTTATAACACTCGTAGATATTACTAAACCCTAACTAACAAACTAAAAACGAATGAACGAAAATAATGATTTTATTAATAGTTAAAAACACAAAAATTAAGAAACAAAGCCAAATGATGTATGATGTAGCAGAAAAAGTGTAAACGACGTTTTTTTGTTCTCAAAACCATAAAATCTCATTCATTATATGTATTTTTTATTATAAAATTACCAGGGGCGCATATCCTTTTCGACGGCGCGACTGCAGACCGCAACAAGCGAAATCAGCGGTCTCCGCACGTTATACTATACGTATAGAGTAAAGAGCCGAGCCGCCTATAGTAATAAGTACGTACGTAGCGCCTACCATACCTTGTTCAGGCCCGCGGCGCGCCTCTGTCGCGACATGATTAATAATCGCATCCGACACGACGCACACTGCCGCAGCCGACGTGTGTGGACGCCGAGTGCGGACACCCCACACGGGCAAGCGCTAGGGGTGTAGCTCGCCACTAATTATAAACATTATTATTATTCCTATTTTTTAATGTATTAGTTGTTAAATCCGCCTCCGTGGTGTAATGGTCAGCGTGTTTAGCTACCGTACTGGAGGTCCCGGGTTCGATTCCCAGGGGGGGTGAAAATAAATATTAGTGAGTTTTCACTGTAATATTCATTTAATATTACCCTGGACTGGTTCCTGAAGCACAAGAGTGATCACCTTGCCTTCATGTAAGTAATGATCAAGATAACACTGCGTCAATTCGATGCAGTGCCCTATGCACCATTGGGTGCGGATAAGGGTTATAATAAATAATAAAGTTGTTAAATCAATCACAGATTTTACGAGTCTACTAAGTTGTATTTTATTTTTAGGAGAAACAATTGTCAAAACAATAAATCTTATTATATTTTTAAACTTTAAAAACGATCTCCTGAGAAATCAATTTTTTTGAAATATGACGTTGTTGAAAGGAGTGAGAAGTGTGAAAAAATTATGAGGCGAATGTAAGTGGAAAAAGGAGCAGAGGAAGACCGAGAAAAACATGGCACGATCAGGTATGCCAAATACTTGAAAGTGGTCAGGTTAAGAGTCGTAACAATCGGCGGGTATGTATGAGGAGATGCATGAACGTGGAAAAGGCGAAGAATGTTTGCAAAGACAGAGTGGTGTGGCGTTCTATTCTCTCTGCCTACCCCTGCGGGGAAGCGGCGTGATGGTTAGTTAGTTAGTCTTTAAAGTTTTATTTTACTATATAACTACCAATTAGTTCGCCTTCATAATGTCATGGCTTTTTAATTCCCAAACTATATCTTATAAAGATTTTTTTTTCAAATATGAAATAAATAAACAGAAAATAAGAGCGCTGCGTCCCTGCGCGCCCCGCTACGGCGTGCACACAGCGGAGAGCGGCTGGCACCAATACTAGCGGGCACCGTACTGTGCGCTGTGGGGCCCTGTAGCGAGGTAGGTAGGTAGGTAGGTAGGTAGCGGGTATACTCTGTACTGAGGACACACGCGCCGACTACCGCTCGCGGGACCGCCGCGCGCAGCGCCGCCGCTAATATACTCAGACTGACTATTTTATTTATTTATATGTAGATTAGGCGATTAATTTATAGAACATCATTTTTATTTAAATATTAAATATTAAAATCCAGCACTGATTTTTATATGTTTTTTTTGCATTACATAACATAAATTCAAATACAAAAAAAATATTAATAAAATACAAAAATGAATGCAAAAAAAGATCCCACAAAGGCATGGCCTATGTGTGGGTATACAATATAATTTAGTCATAGTAAAGGGTATAGGTTTTATAAGTAGAACTAGAATAATAGTGTTAATATAAAATTTTATACTAAATTGTATTTTATTATAAAAAAACACGTGAAAATAAAATTTATGATAATTTTTTCGCCTGGTTGTGGCATTTTCAAACTACATTTACAAACTAATCACCAGAAAAATCAGTCACAAAATCAATCGGCCCCAGGGTAGATTTTTTTAAACTTGTCGATAAATATCAACATTTAATAAATAAATAAATGCCTTTTATACGTAAAAAATTTAAAAAAAAAAACAAAACCATAAAAAAAACTGTAGTATATCCTTACAACCAATAAACATTGAGTATAAGTCCCTCTCCAAGCACAAGAGGTTAGTCACTTTTTTGGAGAGGAAACTGGTTGAGATGTGTTGAGTTAGTGAAAATGTCTAGTTAATAAATAAAAATGTTTAAATATTTTTGTAACAATATATTTTTTTAAATAACCTTAAATGTATCATCACAAAAGGTTTTTTACTCGCACCACGTCAGCCTGCGGGTTCGCAGTGCAGTGTTACGAATCTACAGTTTGTAATGAGTAACAATCATTATGTTATATGTACAGCATATTTTTTTCGCCTACTGACTTTACACTTTATATTATTTGATGTACAATACCTGATCAAGCCATGTCTCTGCCTCCCTCATCAAATTCGCTTAGTAAATTTATTTCTCGGTTCTTTCCTTACTCATTTTTTCACATTACCCAAACTATCTTCACTCATTTGCTTTCTTAATTATTATCTAAATTAATAAAAAAAGCGCGTAAAAAGTCTCAAGATATTATCATCACACCCCTATATAAGTGCAAGCAGTGAGCACATACATCCACGGGTGTGCAGAGCTAATGCGGAGCTTCACCTTTCCGCGGCTGCCGGGTCAGCCCGTCCCAAACAAAGCTAATTCCCGCGCGTGCACACATCCTTCTCGCCGGCAAACAATACTCGTGCCTACCGCACAAAGAAACCTAACATAATCACTACTGCGTTTCAGAACTCTTATCAAATCTTAATCTTTTTGACTATACGCCTCAAATCTATCCGTTCGATTGGCGAGCTCGGAATATATCTGTGGCGAAGTGCGTCCGTGCGGATGTACTAAGTTCTTAGTATACGGACATTATTAAAAAAGGAACAAAGCGCGTCGTACAGTAGAATATTGCCGTTTGATAAGGCTTGGTATTTTTTACGCGGGCGCAGAAACTCGAGACGGCCTTCTCCCGTCGGGCGTCGAGTTGTGTGGCGTGCATTATTAGTGTGGGAGGCTGACACACCTCGCGCCGCCTGCCGCCCTAGTACTTCGACCACTTCGGACTTCGGACCCGCAATCCTTTAGGATTCCGCCCGCCCGCCGACATCGCGAGTCGAGCGGACTTTTTTTGTCATTTTCCCTCCGGTTTTTAAAAACTGTTTTCGCACGATGCCACCCATGAAATTATTTTTTCACATTTCTTCTATTACTTTAATTGTAGTTCCGGTGAATTTGAACACTTAAATGAAACTAACTAAATTATGTAATAAACTAAGTCTTACCTTTACTGGAGCTGTTGGTACATAGAGAGCGGGATCCCCCGAGGATCCCGAGCACCTGTCGATCGATTCTTGGCCTCCATCCACGTCCAGAGCGCTGTATCTGCAGATAATTCCATCTGCGGGCTTCGCGTCATACCCCGATGGCTGTCCGAGATGAAATCCTTTAGCCTTCACCCAGAACCTGAACTTTGAACTGTCCGAGCTGTGCACATCCTCGCCCCTGAGCGCCTTTAGGATTCTGTTATACTTGCGAAGAGTGATCGTTTTAGTTTTAGCCAAATCTCCGTACGCTTGGATGACCCACGGCTGGTAAGCCGCGAAAAGGTCCTCCTTTCCATCTCCGTTCGGGACAATCTTCGGCTTCTTCGAATTATTGTTGTTGTGCTCGGAGACTGGCTTCGACGCTTTGGCAGCGGTTGCCGATTTCCTCTTGGAAGCCTTTTTGGGGGGAGCTTTCTCTTTTTGTACTTCCTTGACAGCTTCTTGGGTGATTTTCTTACGAAGTCCACGATCTGATATCATAGCTGCGGCCATTTTAACTCACTGTCAAATAAGGTCACTGCACATTGTTTTGCAAACTGCAAACATTAATCGAAAGTAGGTAGTCGATATCACTGTTTTCTTATCAAAATTATTCGCTCACTTCGGTCACACGCACAACACTGAACTGTGTGGCAATATCTAGAGAGAAAAATCGAAAATCAAAATAATTGTCACAGTAAAAACTGGGTTATACGTGCAATTGTAACCCCTTGTAAATTTATGTCCTAACTGAGTGCTCAATAGGCCTTTGAAAATGCCGCCTCTGTAGTACACCTGGGTGTCGAGCGAATGACCCGCATTTAGGACCAAGCTTACTATAATTATCTCCGAAATAAAATAAAAATTCATAAATGAATAATTAATTTTGTTAAGGTATTCAGAAGTATAAAATAATCTTCTATATTTTATACTTCTGTGAATCGAATGAGAAACTGATAAGATAAATAGATGATATGTACAAAAAAAGCCAACAGGTGGAAGAAATGCATAAAAATATAATTTCTTATAAGTTTTGTTTTCACGATTTTTCTCTCTATGGGAAACAAATATGTGTCAGAAAAAATACTGCTTAAAAGTTTGAATGAAGATAAAAAAAAAAAGAATTTTAAAATTACAAATTTCCTAATTATCCTTTAAATCGAGTACTAGAAAGGAACCAAATCGCACGGGGTGAAGAAGATAAATGTTACGAGGAAGATAAAGAAACAATACTTTTTTTTTGCCAATACGAATGCGTCGACGGCGGGCCGTCCCCTTCTCGGCGGTATCGGGGTGGCAGGAAAGCGAGGAGGTCTAATCTACTACACGAGTAGTACAATATGTATGGGCGACCAGGCACGCGCCCCGTACGAGCGGCGCAACGGAACAATCACGACTGGGGCACTATCGGCCCGCTGAGTTAGGGCCCGTGCAGAAGAGCTCAAATTTTCGATACAGTCGCGCGCTCCCTCCTCAAAAGGTAATTTCATTTAGTGCTTCACGCTTCTCTCCGAACGCATCGAGATCTGCGATACCTTTTACTCGGTGTAATAAAATCTTCGACTACTGAACGGAGCTCTTGCGTACAGAAGACCGGGTTAATACGGGCGGCTGTGTATCGCGACCATCCCGGTGTCAGTTCGGCCGGTACACACTTGGAAAGTTAGTCGTTCAGTAAAGAAACGTAAAGTAAAAAATAATTATTATTGTTTTATCATTTAGCTCAAACTTGCTGTTATTTTTTATAAAAGCGTTAATTTTACTTCCTCTTCTATATTTAGTGGTCGAGTTCGGGACCGGGCTTAATGCGAGTGGCTGTTTACTGCCGGCCCGTTCTGGGTTCCGGATCCATTTAGCATTGCGGCGCTCTATAAGAAGGTCATATGTGCTATCAGGAGCGTGTGTTATGATTCTTTAAATCCCAAGGTCTTTTTGATACCCGAACTGTTATTTGACTTTTCTTCTGCTCGGCGTAAAGTCGACTTAGCGCAGTGGGAGAATGCTTGCGAATTTGAGATTTTGTGCTCGATTTATTTTCTGAAGTAGCAGACATCGGTATGTATTTTACACCAGCCCTCATCATCCCGTTTATCATAAAAATGACTCTCGAGACATGGTATTCAAAACATAAATAAAATTTAAAAAATAGATAATGGAAATAAAACAAATTTAAAATAAAACATTTAGCTGTCCTTGTTTCGTGATGATTTTGACTTGTTTATTTTTTTTTTAAAAAATAAAGAATATTTCCTTTATAAAAATGCGTAATTAAAATATTAGGAAAAATTCGTATAAAATTTTTTTTTTCGCAATTTTTTTTTTTTTTGCAAACTTTGCAAATTTTATAGACTGGGAGCTGGAATTACAGAATACAGTTGACGAATTAACTACTAAGTATGTATGGATAACTTTAAGTTTTCTTTAGGAGTTTTTTTAACGACTTTGGCATTTTTGAACGGGACGTCTATCAGTATTCGGCTGTCCAAATTTAAAACACGGTAAGGGACATTTTTTGTAGTAGGTTTTTTTGCATTTTTGGACTAAGTAGAGTCTACTTAGTCCATAAATGCAAAAAAAACCTACTACAAAAAATTCCCTTACTGTGTTTTAAATTTGGACATCCGTATTGTCAGGAAGTTAATGATACCGAAAAAAGTGTTTTTTTGCTGAAAAAATAAAATGTTTACTTCAATATGTAATCAATGCTCAGAATTCACTTTCCATAGGGACGGTAAAATTACTACGAATTACTATACCTATCCTATAAACAAAAGTTAATAACTTACTTAAAATCAAGCTTGTCAGATTTCTGAAATGTTCAATCGGGACACCGGAATGGCCCAGCGCAGCGCAGTGCCCAACGCAGGCCAGTACACTAATGTGTAAAGGCAACTAGCCGCAACTCAAGTTGCGGCTGTTTGGCGTAATACGGCTCAAAGCATTCTTATAACTGGCCTCTATCATATACAATCGCAGATTTTGATCTATCTCTTTCCTTTATTGAGATATTCATTATCCTAGTAGCCGCAAAATTGTATTAATTTGATACATGTATTGGCGAAAAGCATCATTTTATGTTTACTGTAAACGCGTTTATCTCAAAACTACTGTTTTAAACTTGCGGCTATTTGCCTTTGCACATTAGTATGGTGAAATAAATGATAAAGTAATTCCTTTTAATAATTCTTCACAGCCAATCATTTTTAGACTTTTTTTTCCAACTATAATTAAATTAATTTTTTACCGGGACGTGGAGTGAACCGGCCAGTACATCGGAATTGGTGTGAACATCGGGACTGTCTGCATGACTGAAGATGGAAGCATAGCTCCCGAAACTAGTCGTCATAATAAAATTAACTCAAGGGGTAAAAAACAAGTGTTTTTTTACAATTTCATCATGTCTTACAAAAAATTTAATGCCTAATCAATAAATAGTTATATAAGTTCGTAGGATGACTGATAAAACTCCTTCATTTGGGGTCGTTTTTCCTCAAATTCTTCCTTCAAACGCACCAATAACGCCACTTACCTACAATCATTCTTTCTTTTCGTGGATTTTTTTTTTGAATTACCTAATGTCTAAGTGACTCTGAAATCTAGCTACGGCTTATGCAACACCGTTTATCATGTCCCTACTCAGGCTTCAACTTTATAAATTTCATAGCCTATGCCTACTTGTGAGTTGATTTACTCTTTATGTTTAAAGTTACTATAATTTCATGTAATTCATGAGTGAAAATTCTATTCTTTTCGTGGACCGAATGCAGTTAAAATGCGCTCTCTCAAACGAACATGCGACAAAACGTTGAGTTTTGTCGCACATTCGTTTTTCCGTGTCGTATGGTAAGCCTACGAATGATGATGATGAGATAAGCATTATTGATAAAATTAAGAATGATTCGAATGAGTAAAGAAAGCAAAAGTTAGTAATAGAAGCAGAGGAAGATTTACCATAATTAACTATTTCAAATACAAGGTGGACAGGTCTTGAGACGGAATAATCGGCGGGTATGTATTAGGAGATGCATGAATGTGGAAGAAGAGAATATGTTAGTAAAGACAGATTGATGTGGCGTTCTATTCTCTCTGCCTACCCCTGCGGAGAAGCGCCGTAATGGTTAGTTAGTTAGTTTAGTTTTTAATTATTCAATAATGATTAAATAACTACTTGAGGTCGAGGTTTGACCTCTAGGAACTCGTACAAATTAGCAGTGTTCAATTTACACAGTTCAATGCTAGTACGTGTATGTAACCCCGAGTGCCTTATCCATAATAATAATAATCATAATAATAATTGTTTTATTTAAATGGAGCCATTTTTACAAAATGTTGTCTTACGGGCGCTTTACATTTTTCTTATGTACCTACTGCTACTTACCGTAGCTGATATTTCTTTTTCTACCTTCTATTCCTCCACTATATTTTCCTCCATACAGCATTAAGGGGATATTCGCAAAGACAGAACTCATTCGCCGATCAACCGCCGAAGAGGTAACACGCCTTCTACGCCCGATTTTGTTCAAGAATGTACTCGTATCTGTATTGGATATTTTTTAGAATATACATAGAAAAAATATTTTTTTTTTTACCTCCTTACGTTTCCATAAATCTTTTCTTTTTAAAACCATATGATTATTTCGAAGAAAAACTTATTTTTTCCATACATAACGGTATTTTAAGAAACAGGTTAAACAAATTTATGGAGCGAATGTAGTTGGAAAAAGAAGCAGAGGACGACCGAGGAAAACTTGGCACAATCAGGTATGTCAAATACTTGAAAGCGGCCGGGTCAGGAGTCGTAATAATCGTCGGGTATGTATGAGGAGATGCATGAATGTAGAAGAGGCAAAGAATGTTTGCAAAGACAGAGTGGTGTGGCGTTCGATTCTCTCTGCCTACCCCTGCGGGGAAGCGGCGTGATGGTTAGTTAGTTAGTTAATCAATTACGTAAAATGTTACATGGGTATAGAGAAAATTAAGTTGCGACTTAACGAATACTGGGCCTTTAGTATTATGATGTATGCACTGTATTACAAATTTCTCGGCTAATCCGAACTTTTCCAAATCCGAACAGGCCACACCCCCAATTAGTTCGGATTTCCTGGATTCCACTGTATTTTGTTGAGCGAATTTTATTATTGATTTCATTCATTCATATTTGCTCTCTATGAGAAGCATATGGAGTCCACAAAACGCCTCCGGATTCATCTGTCGCCTTCCAGATCAGGTCCGAGTTCCAAAGTTCACATAGTTCACTCCTTTGAACTTGATTTTTCAGAAGAACGTTTTTAATGTTTAAAAATATAATAAAATGTATTAAAAATAAATATCAAGCCACTTACTGAACTTTTTACTGTGCAACAGATCTTTTTAGGTAAAACCTGAAGGTTTTTTCTCTATTTGAAAAATACTTAGAATATTTTAAAATATAATTAAACTATACCTTTTCTTCAAATGTCCGCCTCCGTGGTTTAATGGTCAGCACGCTCTGCTACTGCTACCGCTCTGCTAAGGGGGGTAAAATAAAAATATAAATGTTTTTTCACTATTGTATTTATTCAATATTACCCTGGACTGGTACCTGAAGCGGAGGGCTGATCACCTTTCCTTCATGCGTAAACGATCAAGATAGCACTGCGTTTATATGACGCAGTGCCTTATGCACCATTGGGGTGCGGATAAGGGGTTATATACCTTTTCTTCAAAATGAAAAAAACAACACTTTCATCTCTGTAGCGGGTAAATATTAAGTTCAAAATATGCCTCTTTTGCTGGGATATAGTACATTTTCTGGGCATTCCGCAAAACATGCACAATTGACAATTGACGATTTTTGATTTATGACGTTCTTGAAAGGAGTGAGCGACATGTGAACTGCCGATGAATTGTTTTTCTGCAGTAAACGTACTGGGCGGAAGGAACTTACTACTTCTACTACAATTACCAACACGCCGTCTCTCCGCAGGGGTAGGCAGAAAGGAGGGAACGCCATACTCTTCTGTTCTTGCATATACTCCTAGCTTCCTTCACGTCTATACATCTGGTCATACGCGCCCTCCGATTATATAGATTTTTGACATCATAAGATTTTAGGTTCTGATTCTTAGTCTTTTTAGCCGTCCTCGTTCTGTTCTCCCGTTCACATTTGCCAAATATACTTTCTTAGTAATTCTCTCGCTATCCATTCGTTCTACATGTCCATACCACCTTTAAGAATTTTTTAAATCTTTTCAATTAACTTTAGTTCATCCTTGCATTAATTTCTAATATCTTCATTTTTAATTCAGTCATGCAACGATTTTTTACACATTCGTCTGAGGGAACACATTTCAACGGCATTCAGTTCGCTTTCATCTTTACTACCTTCAGGCGGGAACCTGATGCTTTGAAATAAGTAATCTTGATTAAGGTTTGTTGGGAGGCATGCGAAGTACGTGGTCTAGCCAACTAAATCGCCTTTCTTTGACGGGAGTTGTCACCACGCTGCGTCCCTACATCGTATTCCTTCGTTCCACAAAGTCAAACCACCTCAGTTCTAAAATTCTTCACAGACATCAATATATGTGCAATCTGGTTACAGAAATGTTGAAGTCGGCTGGCAACGTCGCCAGAGGATATGGATCATCCCCTGCAATGTGCTGTTGGCAATACACAATGACGAGGAGCTCCACAAGCTGCTCTCCGGCGTGACCATCGCTCAGGGAGGCATCCTGTACAACATATTGGCCATGCTCCAACTCTCGAAGACCAAGAAGAAGGCGCAATAATGTAGCACTTTCCTTTTCCCAGATTCAGTCGATTGACAACGTTTCTTTGAAATAATTTTTTTGTCTATCATTATCTTGAAGTAGCATTTTACGAAAATAGCGCTATATAAATTATCCAAATTTATTATTTTTGGTTTTATTCTCAACGATCAGTGAACGGCTGCTTTGGGCCCATGTAAGGTACCACAGCCGTATATGATAATAGGAAAGATGCGTGCATTATATAGGCGGTATTTGGTTTTCATCGAGTATAAATTCGATATTCCGAAAACCTTTAAACGGTTGAATGCCCTGCCTCCAAATCCTAATGGCAGTTTTTTTTTTACGTTTTTGTTTTTGATTAGTAAATGCCACTATTTCTTAAAATCTATTGTGACATGTGTATAGTGCGAAAATGATACGGAACGCATAGAAGTATGTGTCGCAATAGATTTTAAGAAATAGTGGCATAATCAAGTAAAACTTGTATTAAAAATGGATATTTATTAACCACCGAATCAATTAATGAAATTCGTTTTTAAGGTTCTCATTTTCTATAACGTCCAAAAATTATTAAGCGAATTTAAGAAATGGAAGTGATGAAAGATTTTTTTTTATAAATGCAAAGAGAATAAAACAAAACATGTATATAACACATAAAGTATGTTAGGTAAATCAGATATTCTGCTGATTATACCTATGTTAGACTACATGCATAAAGAGAATGAAATATATAGACATCTAGCGGCATTCATTCAAACTGCACAGCTCTTTTTACATTCATTTGAAAAAAATTCTTTTACGGAATTTCAAAGATGGCGCTATATTTTACTGTACATTTGAATTGACGTTAACTTTTACTATAGGAATCACCTTATTGTGAAATAATAATAATGACAATAAGAGAATATATTTAAAAAAATGACATTACTATTTGGCCTGTAAAATATCGTTTTATAAAAGAGCATAAACATTTGGGCAACACCAATTCACAGTATTATTACATTATTTTACCTATGTATATTAAATTAAATCTCTGGATTATATTTCTTATTACATATATATTTTCTGAAGTAGGACTGCATTTGGTGCCGCCCGATATGTTCTATCACTTTGGTTCTTCTGTTTTAAATCAGGTGATTTTTCCTTTTACTCTTCTTATAAAACCATTCCGTTTGTCACTCTGGCGTCACATTGTTACGTACTCTTAGCTATCTATATACAGATAAATTATCATAACAGTTTTTCAGCACAAACATTTTACTCATAACTTACATGCTCTCCGGATACTTTTCTGCGATATTTGCCGTATCTACAAATTAGTCGATCCTACAAGGTCGAAGGAGTAATAAACCATTGGTTATATACGAGTATTGTTTAATTTATTGAATTTTTTTATTGTTTTGTAAAATTGTTACATCTTGTTTTTCGGTTCTTTAGGTATTCCTATATTTAGCCTAAAGGCTTACCGCATTAATTTTATTTAAATTGATGAACACAGTAATGACGATGCATATATTTTTATGGATACAAAATAATACAAAAAGCAACAATAAAAATAACAAAAATAAAGGAATAAAGCACCAAGACACCATTTTATGGGCTTTCTTCAGATATGCTGATAGGAAAGGAAGATATGAAATAAATAACTAAATAATTTTACCATTTACATTTGAAACGACGAACGATAATCTTCCATTGATTTTCCTGTAAATATCTATTGAAAATAACAAAACCGTCGAAAAATATGCGATCAGATTAGACATACTCGTACATACAGACTAATTACCGATACGTTTTACATAGTTTTGACATTAATAGATTTTATGCATATGTATATTGTCTATATAAGTAAGGTAAGTCAAAGGTCATGGTGTTTGAAAGAGAGAAAGATTTGACAGAATGCAAGATTATCGTGCACAATGAATCCCTAGAACAGGTGCAAGAATTTTTATATCTAGGAAGCATGTTCACAAGGGATGGAAAAGTGGATAAGGATATTGAGAGAAGAGTGAATGCAGGGAATAGAATAAATGGTGCTTTTAACAGAGTGATTGGGAATAAGAATATGTCCATGGAAGCCAAGCTAGCGGTTCACAACGGCGTGCTAGTACCGACACTAATGTATGGAAGCGAAACATGGAACTGGCAAAGGAAGGATGAAAGCAAAGCGAATGCTGTTGAAATGCGCTCCCTCAGACGAATGTGTGGAAAATCATTGTATGACAGAATTAAAAACGATGATATAAGAAAGGAATGTAAGGCTGAACGAGGAATAATTGAAAAGATTAGAAAGAGTTCTTTGCGGTGGTATGGACATGTGGAGCGAATGGATAGCGAGAGAATGACTAAGAAAATATATGTGGCGAATGTGAGAGGGAAAACAGAACGTGGACGACCGAAAAAGACTTGGCACGATCAGATCAATCAGAACCTAAAATCTGGCGGTGTCAAAAGTCTGCGTAATCGGAGGGCATGTATGACTAGATGTATGGATGTGAAGGAGGCTAGGAGTGTATGTCAGGACAGAAGAGTGTGGCGTTCCATCCTCTCTGCCTACCCCTGCGGGGAAACGGCGTGATGGTAGTAGTAGTAGTAGTAGTAGTAGTATATTGTCTATAAATATAATTTCAGCGTTTAAAATATCGCACAGCCTGGAACAAACGTACTTTTAGAATTATTTGTACTCATAAGAAATGTGACATGATCAATAGAATATTTAATGCTATTGTAAATACAGTATAACGTTGAGATAGGTACCGCGTTCTCGAAGGAACTTTATATGAGGGTAATGTTTTAAATTGTATTTTTGCATTTTAACTAGCGATAATGCCCGAAATGAGTCAATTACAATTAAAATACAATTTAAAAACATTGACCTCATATTAAATTCCCTCCGATAACGCGGTACCTATCACAACGATATGGGGGGGAGTTTACTAAAGTTTTTATTTTTAAATGCAATAAAATATGTTTTTAAAAGGTTTAGCATCAATGATGGTACTATTTATTCTGTCAGTTGTTACGATATATATACCTCTTTTAGTTCATGCGCTCCGGTCGTGCATACTTCAGGCCAAACAAATTGCACAATATTTGAAAACCGCCGCGCCACAGACAAAAACTCCGTATAACAGTCACTCTCCGTTCATGTAATGTTCGCCTGGTATTATTCAACTGTTTCTGTCGTAACTGGTCCGAAGAAACGGAGAAACGGAGAAACGGAGAAACGAATGACAAATAAGCGATGATAAACTTCCCACTCTCCCGTTATGTTATGTTCGCCTGGTATTATTCAACTGGTCCGAAGAACCAAGGAAAATCACTTCCGCTTTTCGGATTGTGATAAATCTAAATGTTTGTTGTTTATCAGTCTCTCTGCCTCCGCGCTCTCTCTCTCCGCGTGTTCATGCTGTGATCATCACAGATATCCAATTATTCAACTGTTTTAGGCAACAATAAAATTTTACGTTATTATTTTTAGGGGCTCTCCTCTTCTTCTGATCCAAAATCTAAATTGAAAATATAAATAAAGTATATTGACAGCGAATGTCATGAAAAAAGGAGACACATAATCCAATATTTTACCACACATCACATTGGTGGGCCGGCCATATGCATATTTGATTATCATTAGCTATAACGATTTCGAAAAAAATATAAAAGAAAAATAAAATATAATTAATAATAATTGGAATTATGCACGATACACGATACTATTTTTTGATATATTCATCTAAATCTCAGATGTACAAAAAGGCATTCTGAGACAATAGAATGGATGAACATATAATTTAACATACTCAATAAATAAAGGATTGTATTAGACTCGTTTTGTGTTTATAACAGCCGAAATAATAAATATTTTCATTCATCATTTTCTTTTGCAAAATTCACCTTCGTAAATACGTTGCTTTCGTAAGTTGGTAACGAATGACGTCACAGAAACGTCACAGACTTATTTTAATATTGGTAACATTGCTAAATTATTGGAGGCTCTATTTGTTGATGTCTATGTTAATTGAAAGAACACATACTTAAGTATTGTTATATATCTCTACTTATACTATTTATAGATTGAACCAGGGGCAACGAGAGAAATAAATGGTTACTAAAAAGATTGATTCATTGAGAAGCTCCCGCCGCAAAAAAAAATACAAAAGTTGAGGATTCCCTTATGTCAGGCGCTGCAGCGCACTGGAGAAAACGAAGTGTGTGTACCTACAATATGGTACCATAAATTGATGGACTTTTTAGAAGTCCATCAAGACAGTCAATATCCAATACTGATGAAACGCTTTTACAGTAATACCTAAATCCCCTTGGTTCCGCAAAATCATAATACCCAAGCTGAATGTGTCCCTTCTGTACAGGCTGAGGATCGGACATACTGTACTTGCATCCCACCTCAAAAAAATTTAAAAAATGTTTAAGTAAAATCATTAGTGTGGTCATCATTACTATGGCATGTATGCACTCAATTTTGGGTGCTTTGCCAAAAAAAAAAACGCTTTTACAGGTATAATAAGATTTTGTGTTGTGGAAAGGGGACTATATTTTATTAGACAAAATTATTTTATCAACTAATTGTTTCAAATATCAATTATTGCAATCGTCGTCGTCCATTCCAGATTTTCAGTCTTTTTTACCTTTCCCATATTTTTAAATTGGAGCTAACTGGAACAGAAAATTCAAATACTTCTCTAGAAGGGCAGAGAGAGTCGACGTGGCCAAGTGTTCCAACAGAAGGGGATAGAGAGCAAGCTGGGCCTGGCAGGATAGTCAAATCCGTCGGAAAACGATCCCGTATGATGAATATATGAATGAATTTAATTATAATTCATTTTAATTGAATTATAATATGAAATCGTTTTAAAATGACCTAAATAATTCGTCAGCGAATTCGATGTTTTTGGTAAATCTGTTGGATGGAGCACAGCTGAAATCATAATTTTAAGACGTGACGAACGGCTCTCGCACCGAAGAAAAAGAAATCGAATGAAGAAGAGCAATAAATAATTCCTCTCCGAGTACAAGTGTCAGACCTGTCCCAATTTTACCAGGAGAACATGAGAAGTAAGCGTAAGATTGCGTATTTATTGTACGTGAATACGCTTTAAGAGCAGGTTATCTCGCTCACACTTTTGTCTAAAATAAGGAGTAAGCGAGAAAGAAGCTTTCCAAATGATTTGTAAAACGAACATTCCGATTAAGTGTAGCTTAACTCTGCGCCGTGAGTACCCGGAGCACATGATAAACGGAGTAATTTGTCTAAGTAAAGCTATAACGGCGCGGCGGAATGGGCGGACTTGCTTGCGCGCTTCTTACCGTAGTGGCGTATGTTCTCCTGATACTATTATACCGGCAAGGCAACAGCCATGAAAAATGTAATGAAGAGGAAAACACAAATAAATAAATGAGAATAGTTGTAGAGGAAAGGTCGGTCGTTCAGTATTTTTTTTTGTGATTGTTTGATTTAATTCAAGAAATGAAATGAAATGTTTAAACGTTACCAAGTCTCATAAAAACTATTACTATTTTTGAGATTGCATTTATTTCATTGATAAAATAAATAAAATATTTTCGAATATAGAACATTTTAGTGACGTAACGTTTGTCTGAAATATTCGCAATACAATCCACGCGTATGCTCATGCTCGCCTGTTCTCCTAGTATGCTAAACCCACCTATTGCGAAATGTCTGCGAAACTTCTAAAATGAATTGCCAAAATACCTCTCCGGCTATTCTTTGCTCCTGGTATAAGTGACTTAATAAAAGGATCACTTTTCCTTTCAGCAAAAGTTTAATTTCAAAACTTATTTATTATAAGAAAGAGTGCATGAGAATAACTTTAACGTCGACTGACAATTTAAAAACAACAATATTTGTATTATGTAAAAAAGGGGTTCGTTTTTTATTTTTAAAAAAAAGTTTTTTTTTAAATATAAAAAAATGTAATGGAATATCCGATTTTTATATTTTTTATGATTTTCAATCAATATCTATAATTTCTCATAATGCTCATTTTCATGTTTCATTTTCGAACATTTATCGTCACTGAAAAAAAGTTTTGGCGAGGCCTTCTTGACGCGTCTGACTGACGACTATTATTAAACCACCGTACGTAATCACGGTACGATATTACTAGGAGTGCATAAAAAAATGGAGTACATTTTTTTTATGTGTCTGAAAACTTACTTTATCAAATAGGCGGGACCAAAGATTACATTGGGCGGGACGAGCGCAATTTTATCTTTTAATTTTATGTTCCCCTTGAAGGATTTCTGTAAAAAGTAGCCGACAACAAACAGCTTTTATCATTCTCATTAATTTCAATAGACAAATTTAGTCTCTCTAAAATCAACGATCCTTTTTTTGGTCTCCTGGTACAAAGCAGTCCACAGATCTCTGCAGCAGGTCTTTTGCGTTTAGCCGAATGTACCAGAAACAATTTTAACTGCTGAGTTTTTTATGCTATCCTGGTAAATTTCTGCCTCTGAATATTCCCTACCCGCGAGCCATATCACACGACACGCGATTTTCACCATTATTTCATACACATATTGATTATGTTACTTTGAAATGTCCCTGATTTTTTTCATTCCGACATCTATGTATTTTTTTGACATCATGATCAACTTGATCACAAAATGTCAAATTTGAAAATGCTGCGGAGAAGGGAATATTCGGCTTGGGATTTTCCGCAAATCGTTCGTACTGCGCCGCCATTTAGTTGTTCGCATTGCGATTTTGCTACAATATTTTTGCTTGACCTCATTTTTATGTGCAAAAAATTGAGACTCGCTTTTAAATCTAATAAATTTGTTTATGAGCAGTCGGTTAAGTCTCAAGACTTTAACAGCTCTCGCGTTTGACAGAATCCATAATATACGTATAATACTCGACTAACAAGACTACAATACTATTTTGAGCTATACCACAATCATCATCACGATTATAGATGTTTAAAATGTTTTCAGTTGACCAGTTGAAAAAATGGATGAAAACTACGTTTTTTATCTACGAAGAACTCAATGTTTTACGTCATCAAATAAAAGGTGCAAAAATTGGTCCAGGTCATCTGGGCCCCCAATACCTCTCACTTCTAGATTGTAGTTAAAGAGATTTTTGGTCAACTGAGGTTATCAAAATTGTGTTCGATTTCATACAAAAATTAATATCTTCACGATGTACTGCATATTTATGTACAGTGAAGGATTCCATTAGGCTGCCATTGACTTGGTTGCAGACCAATCCATACCCTGTCCATTGTCCTCCACCTTTTTATGCGCACGCCTGTACCTATTTATTTAGTTAAACAACTGTTCTGCTAAACAACAAAAACAACAAAAAACACGCAATACCCACCAACTACAACACTAAGATAAGGGATTGTAGGTATCGTATGTACACGATAGATTTAACGCATTTTACACACATAAAAAATATATAAAGTCCTAAGTAGTACTTTCATTCGCCATTTTAGTTAGCTTATACAGAATTTTTACTTAGTTGGCGATATCTTGTTTGATTTACTGAAGCATAACTTCATGTCCATCTTTATGCAATCTTGTTTATTGTGTTTCCGATTCGCCCCAATGATATGCACCATTTTAAATATACAACGCAAAGCCCGCTCTAGAGAATTTGTGAATTTGAACAAAGTACAATTTGTCCCGTACGCATTACCTGGGTTTTATTTTTCAAAAATGGCATTTATATTTCGTACTGGCAATACTACACTGTTGTGACGTTTGACGTCTAGTTTATTTCAGGGGGGGTCGACTCGTAAACGTCAGATTGTTCAAAAAACGACCAGAAAATGACGAGACACACTAATACACTAACAAAAACACCAAAACGGGAACGAAAAATACGAGATACCAACAAGTTTTTCAAATATTTCAAATAAATATAGACAGACTATGGTTATAGACAATTATCGATAGAAAAATAGAAATCCGTATATGAAGAACTTCATAATATTGAGTATTATGCCAAAGTTAAAGTTAAATTTTGCGTATGAAAGTGTAGTTTTTCTTACTTAACACAACGCTCCCTTGAACTTCTGCAGCACCCCCCAAATGCAAAAAATTTAAAAACGCCTAGCCAGACTTCCAAAACGCCCACAAAGGGGCGCTGGCACCCCCGTTAAGAAACATAACTTCAGAAAGTGGTGGGCACTCCTTCCGCCCTTTTAAAATATTGTATTTTCTAGAATTTTAAATATAATATAGTAATTTGAAAATTCTATCGTTTTTGTTTTTGTTGAAAAGCCTTATATTTATACATAGTTTGGGATAATAATTTCAAAAAAGTTACCATTACCATTTACCATTGTAAGGCTGAGTTGAGTAACCATTATTAATCGCCTGAACTCTTTTTATAAATGTCGCGTTTTAGCCGTGACCTTTCTATTTTTGTTTACACTGAAATAAATAAATTTAGATAGTGAAATATCTTCTTTGTAATATTAATATTATAATTTTGAAAATATGTTATACAACAAATTTCAATATAAATACCATTTAACCTGAAAAATGAATGATAAATATTTCGGAGGGTGGATTTGACATTCAGCCGCGGCGAAGTCACGCCCAGCCGGGAGCTTAGTACTTCTAGCCGTTTACGTCACTTCCGGCCGCTGGCGAATATCACTTCCAGCCATAAAAAATCGAGGTAGTTGGCGGTCTTTATATAAAATAGTTAGTCTGTGGTTTATTTAGTTTATCCGAAAGGTCGTTTTCCACTTTTTGTTTTTTCAATTTCAAAGTATAAACGACAGTTTCTTTGCACTGAAAATAATGGGTAGTCAATTATAGACATGTACGTTTGTTGCGTAAGAGGCTGTCCAAGTCGGTACGTAAATGGCAGTCGAAGGAAAGAGGAAATTCGTTTCCATAATCTCCCTCAAGGATTGAGAAATGAGCAGCGACGTCAAATGTGGGAGCACAATATAGGCAAAAAGCTGACTCCCAAGTCTGTAGTGTGTGAGGTAAATAATTTCAAAATGTAATTTGAAATAAAATAAACTCGCCGGTCACATTCTTCAAAATGCCTTTAGGGGCCCATATTTGTAACAGTATTTGTCTGTGATTTATACCATTCTGAATATGCCTTTGATATTCGACAAAATTACTCAGTAATAAATAAATGAATATTTTTTTTGTGAATTTTTTGACTTTCTCATCTGATTTTCGGTCTTGTTAATCTTAATTCCATTTCCCCTAATGAGTAATAAAAATTACTCATTGGGAATATTATATAAGTGACTTATGTATGTAATATGTTTAAATAAATAAATAAATAAAAAGTGAAGTGCCGGCTTGTGGTACCGCGGTTAGTACCACGGACTCTTGAGCCTTTATGGATTCGAACCCACTCTACTAAAATTTGATACCTATTTTTAATAATGACCCGCTTAGACTCACAGGAATAATATGAAATTGAAGTATTTTTATAAAAAATAAAAACACAAGTATTTATTTTTAAAAAATCAAATAAAAACCTGGTAATTTTGTGGTACACTGTATTCTGTAGCTTTTACTGAAACATGAAAATTAAGAATGCCATTGTCAGATTCGTTATACAGAAATTTAAAAAGAGCCGATGACTCCCTTGCCAGCTTTACACATGCTCATCATAATTTGTGTGAAAACCTCGTATCGGATACTTCCACATTGTCTTCCAGAAACACTTCACCGAGGATCAGTACGAGCAGAAGAGAGCGGATGGGAAGAAGCCCCTCCGCTGGAATGCCGTGCCGACTATATTCCCCTTCAAGAAGATGAAGGCGAAGAGTGCAGAGCACCTCACAATGCCGCACAAACATCAAAACACGGATAATTCCCACATCAAAACTACTATCAACATTCCCAGCATACAACTAGGTAATACATAATACGGATCACCAGCGTCTGTTGGTCAATTTGTTCTGAATGAATAGCTTTTTAAGATACTCCCAAGCAGTATCATAAATCGCTAACGCATGTGCGCCCGGAGAAAATTTTCTAGGGAGGGAGCAATATATTTTTCGTGTTTTAATGTAGTTTCAATTAACTTTAGCGTATTTGTATGGTGAACGAACGGACAGGACACTGTAATAATGAAGGGGATACTGGAGCAACACCTTCTTTATGCTAGCACAAAGTGATTTAAAATAAAAGTAACATTATTTGACTATTTTCAACCAATCCAGGGGGGGGCAAGTACCCCCCCTTGCCCCCCCCTGCGGGCGCCCATGCGCCAATGGAGTTTCTATTAAATCCTTTCGGGAATTAATAAGAATGATTGATGAAATGGTGGTTTAACAGATTTATATTTCAGTAAAATTTATTTTTGTCTGCCTCCGTGGTGTAATGTTTAACGTGTTTAGCTATCATGCCAGAGGTCCCGGGTTCGATTCCCAGGGGAGGGTGAAAACAAATCTAGTGATTTTACACTCTAATATTTATTTAATATTACCCTGGACTGGTCCCTGAAAAGCAGGAGTGATCACCTTGCCTTCATGTAAGTAACGATCAAGATAATACTGCGTCAATACGATGCAGTGCCCTATGCACTATAGGGTGTGGATAAGGGTAAGAAGAAGAAGAAATTTAGAAACAAAGGAATTTTTTGAATGATAAGGTGCCCTAAAATGTGCAATTCAATGGAACTATGTCTTCCATTGAATTTCACATTTTGGCACTTATCATACGATAAGTCTGCAAAATAGAGAGTGGTTAATATTGGTCCATAACCTTTTTTCTAGTTCCAAATTTTACGATACCAATGGATTCTTCCGCTGGAGTGAAGTTTGAAATGCCCCATGGATTTGTGCCCATCGCGCCTAAATTAGAGCCAAAACTACAAAACGCCGTGGCAATTATTCCCATTCAGACAATGATAGGAAACGATAGAATATCTAAAGAATTGCATCGATACCAGGAGGAAATCAAGTCGGCTAATAATAAACTGAAAGCTTCAGCGGAAAAAGTGAAAGCTTTAGAAAAGCAGATAGAGAAAATCGACGAAAAGTTGAAAAATGTTTTTAATAATGATCAGTTGAAATATATGGGGGGTCCGAAAGATGAAAACTTTGTTTGGAGCAGTGAAACTATAGAAAAAGCTTCCGAACTCTATTTGATCTGCGGAGCAGACGGCTATGAAGTTATCCTCAGCCACGATCTCCCCTACCCGCCTCTAGAAGTTTTAATGAATTTTAAATCTGAACTGTTCAATTGAATGTATTCCTTTAAGATCATGATTGATCAGATGTATATCACCAAGGCACAATGCCGACTGCACATTTAGCAGAGAGATTTAAGCGATAAGTGATCATCAGACGTATTATCACACATAATATTTCATAGGAGCACTTATGGATATTTTTTTTCTTCCTTTTTCTGAAAACTGGTATGATATGTATGTTATGAGGCCGGCGCAGTAGGTAAAAATACCCTCCCCGCCCTTAATATCAATCGACCGAACGGGTAGAAATACCTTTCCCGTCCTTAGTGTGTTAATAAACATTTTTAATTAATGTTTTACTTAGTAAATACTACTATTTCTTAAAAGTGACAAATGTTTCGATGCATTCCGCATCATACGGTGTTTGAAAATGATGCGGAATGCATCGAAACACGTGTCACAGTGGATTTTAAGAAATAGTGGTATTTACTAAGTAAAATATTAATTAAAAATGGATATATTTTACCACAAAGTGACTGCCGAATCAATTTATGAAATTGTTAATAAACATGTCAAGGTTTTATAAGATACCCAGTTGACTTATCAAACAAAAAAATCTACTTGGATACATATTTACTCTGTCTGCGGGGTGTGAAGCATATAGAATCCAAACTGCCCCCAGGATCTTCTGTCCGCTGCCAGCTCCGTTGAATCCTCTCAAGACAAGCCTCCGTTCCGTCGTTTAGATGAGAACTGCTATTGGATTATCCGCAGTGGAAGCCTAATACATTGAAAAATAGCCGAGTAGTAGTAGTCACCGTGTCTACTGTCTTATTCCTACGTTCCTACCGAAGAAAATTCAGCATTTGTTAACAAATATTTAGACACACTCAAAACATTGTAAAATTTCAATAAATTTAGAAATAAAAAAAAGTTTTTCGTTCAACTAGTATTTTATTTGATTATTTTATACATATCTGCAAGAATATGGAATAAATATGTTATTGAAATGCACACTTAAATACATATATGTATTAAAAATAAGGTTGACTAATATATTATTTGATGATATGCAAATTTTATTCAATTAACGTAAAATGATTTAACTTATCATTATACTTAAATAATACAAGTGTAATTCCACAAAAACACAAGTATGTAGACACTTTGCTTGCAATGTTTGGGCCAAGAAATTCCATTAAAATACACCCAAATCTTTACACTGATAACACATTGTTGGCGGGCAGTGTTTTCATCAACCCCGACTCTAATAAGCATAGTTGTATACTAATCACAAGTAACCGCAAACCCAACTCCAATCTTTACAATGTTTTTGGCATCTCGCGCTGTACCCACAGTAAGCAAATAGAACGCTCAAGCGTCTCCCGCTCTTTACCAACAGTTTGTTAAATACACTTTTAAGCTTTTCCCACAAACAATGTGTTAACATGTGTGGAAATAACACCAAAAAAATTCTCCTATTCTAATATTGGCGGCCATCTTAACATGTCAAAATATACTTGTATTTCATTCGCACCGCATTTTGCGATAGTAGTTATAGTACTCGAATTTGAGAGTAAATGAGACACAAAGTTAAAATTTTCGTTTTTCAGTAATAACATAGCATATTTAATAAAATAAAAAGCCTAAATGGATAATTTATTATCTTAATGGTCTGTAACTTACTAACATATATGTTTTGTAATAAAAAGTCAATGGTTTTTGAGAATATCGCTGTTTAAAGTGATAAATAAAATGTCATACATAATCGCACGACACGTTGGTAATGTCACATATGATTTCGTCCCCTGATAGACAGGTGTATGTAAGAAATTAAAATTCATATAAATTGGTGATTTCATGCTCTCTTAATTTAATATTTTTATTTACGTTTTCACATATATTTTTTTACACCTTTTCCTATATATATATTTTTTTACTCTATCTTGTTTTTCCATATTTTTTCTGGTTTAAAATTATTACAATTAGTTTCATACTTTAGTGTATATTGTACACCCACATGCTCAGACTATGCCAGGTGAGATTTTTTTTCAAAGTAGGATGTTTTTTTTTTTAGATTTGGTTTTTTAACTGGCAACATTGTTTCTACAGAGTGTCAATTTGACAATTGATTTGTAGTCAGTATGTTTTGCCATTTCACCATGAAAAGAATGAATGACCATTATGCGCATCGTGAGTTCGGTGACGGATCGAAAACAATATTAAGCTTGATCCTCTTTTTCAACGCAAAATTTTGTTCACCGATTAGGCACATTTTTTGGTTAGATGGCTATGTCAATAAGTAGAATTGCCGAATTTAAAGTAGATAAAACCCAGAAGCTTTTTTCGAGACGCACTTACATCGATTACAAGTCACTGTTTGGCGTGCTTTATGGGCAGGTGGAATCATTGACCCATATTTTTTGAAAGATGATGCCGGCCAGAATGTTACGGTCAACGGAGAGCGCTACAGAACCATGATTACTGACTTATTAGTACCTCAGTTGAATGGCATTGATGTGGCAGAGCTGTGGTTTCAACAAGTTGGCGCAGCATGCCACACGGCGGGTGCCACCATCAATTTATTGCGGGAAATTCGAATTTTTATACCTCTAAAAAACACCCTATATATCGCTCACTCTCCCAAGAACGTCATAAATCAAAAAACTTGATTTTTCAGGAGAACGTTTTTAATGTTTAAAAATATAATACAATGTATTAAAAATAAATATCAAGCCACTTATTGAACTTTTTACTGTGCAACAGATCTTTTTAGGTAAAACCTAAAGGGTTTTTCTCCATTTGAAAAATATTTAATATATTTATTTTTTTTTTTAAATAATACGTTTTCTTCAAAATGGAAAAACAACACTTTCTGCCCTGTAGCGGGTAAATATTAAGCTAAAAATATGCTGCTTTTGCTGGTATATAGTACATTTTCTGGGCATTCCGAAAACATGCACAGCTGAAAATTGATGATTTTTGATTTATGACGTTCTTGAAAGGAGTGAGCGACATGTCAATCAATGCATGTACCATGAAATGATAATTAGTGAAATATAAAGAAACATTTATAATTATATAAAATTAATCAGGTTAGGATGCTTAAATTCCAGGCATAATTACATAATGTTATATTGGAACTGTTATTATGGTGACTTTGATATCATTATCTATACAGTGGATCTCCGCAAATCCAAAATCACAGAAAATATAAACAAGATTTTGAAGAGAAAGGAAAACTCTTAAAAAACAAACAAAGATCGAAGAACACATTTTTTATTACATAAAATTATTATATATAACAATTTTGTTTAAAAGTTATTGAAATACCTGTATTGCTTCTCATGTACTGTAATATTAGATTGAAATGTAAAGATTTGCAAATTAACCTTAAAAGAAACAACGATTCGTACGCAGAGCATATCGCTCATTTAGTGCAACAATGAGGTAATTACACTTCTTAAAAAACAAGTTTAATATGTCAAAATGTGCGGAAATACTATTTACATGGGGAGAAACATGGACAGAATTGATTTTGTGGTGAAATGCTGCGAGATGGCGCGAGTGGCATTGTAGAACTGAGTAAAATGGCGCCATTTCTGTTGCTACAACGTCTGAATGGCATCTCCTGTAATATTTCCAAAAGTGTAATTATGCCATTATTGCACGAAATGAGCGATATGTTGAATTTAAAGCGGCATAGGCCAGCGTGTACAACGTGACAACTGTAGTATAAAATACAGTGAAACCTCTATCTATCGTTCCTCGAATAATCGTTTTCCTGGATGTGTCGTTTATTTCTTCTATCCCGACTTAATTTCATACTAAACTAAACCGCATCAATCGTTTCTCCATCACCATTTACCGCATTTATCGTTAGAATTAAGCTGCATATTTGAT
The DNA here is from genome assembly GCF_059751285.1 of Brachycentrus maculatus. NCBI lineage: Eukaryota > Metazoa > Arthropoda > Insecta > Trichoptera > Brachycentridae > Brachycentrus > Brachycentrus maculatus. The sequence continues at coordinate 1,118,533 of NW_028280889.1, forward strand.
ACATTTTGTCAGTTTTTTAAATATTATTTCCAATTTTCTTACATTCAACGGCAACTTATGGGATAGAAACTATCGAAAGCTTGTGTAACCGATAGCAGGAGAGGTCGATATTGATGAAAAGGAGCCGCTACCTGTACCTGCATTTCCAGAAGCGTGCACACTCTTTGAAAGAAAACTTTCTACAACGCACATTCAATAACCGATGGTGAAAAAAATACTATTTGCAAAGCCGAAAATATACTATTGACTTACAAAAAGAAAACAGTTCAAAAACTAAAGTATTTTTTAAAAATTCTATTCAGGTTTGTATTTTTTTTTTAAATAAATACATTTGCATCTCAAACATGTATTCTTCTTAGAATTTCAGCCTACGAATGGTAATGCAGATTGGGAGGATGGTATCTTTACTCGGTCGTATCTATTTGCGTATCGACCTCTTAATCCCGCATTCATAGTTTATTTTAATAGGTCCCTTTAAAAACGATAGAGGTTTCACTGTACTATGTACTGTATTACAAATTTCTCGGCTGATCTGAACAGGCCACAGCCCCAATTAGTTTGGATTCCCGGGCATCCACTGTATTTCCAATTATATTCTTGCTTAAAGTCACAATCGCGACTCAATCTGAAAATTATTTTAAAAGATAACAAGAAAAATGACTTAAAATTGCATACACATTATATCTTAAAATAATTATACAAAAATTAATGACTATATTAATGTACATTTGAAAAAATAACTCTTCGGGTACAATATTGACGGCCCCTACGTAAAATACTCTATCTGCAAATCTGTTACTTTACAGAAGAGAGCTTAGAAGATTTTTTCAATGATTTTTTTTTATTAATCCATGGTTTTATCTGAAATTGTAAATTAGTATTATACATTAAAAAACATGATAAAATAATGTATTTAATCGTTTTAAAACTTTATGCTTTGTCAAAATTAAGAAGTTAGCGTTTTGGGAGTTCAGTTCATTTCGAAATTCAATGTAGATAGCGTCTTATACGCCTGAAAACTAGGCGTAATTTATTTTATATATTTTTTTGTTTGTTTATATTTGTAGATAATGGTCTGTTGATAACGTACACCAAATATCTCACAATTGACAAAAATGTACTTTTCGTAGGGCACGTCGATATACAAATGAGAGTTTAATAAAAATTCTAAAACATCTAAGAACTTTCTCATATATTCACTTAAAAAAACCCTTATCCGCACCCCAATTATAGGGCACTGCATCAAACGCGGTGTTATCTTGATCGTTAACATATGCGCATCAGGTACCAGTCCAGGGTAATATTGATCAAATATTAGAGTGAAAATAATCACTTATATATATTTGACCCCCCCTGGGAATCTAACTCGGGACCTCCAGCACGGTATGTAACACGCTAACCATTACACCATTTAATTTAGCAAGCACATCGCTCGCTCCTTTCAACGTCGTATATCAAAATACTTGATTTTTCAGGAGATCGTTTTTACAGATTAAAAATATAATGAATGTATTAAAAATAAATATCAAGCCACTTATTGAACTTTTTACTGTGCAACAGATCTTTTTAGGTAAAACCTGAATGTTTTTTCTCCGTTTGAAAAATATTTAGTAAATTAAAAAAAAATTATTAAACAATACATTTTCTTCAAAATGCAAAAACATTTTCTGCCCTGTAGCGGGTAAATATTAAGTTAAAAATATGCCGCTTTTGCTGGGATAAAGTACATTTTCTGGGCATTTCGAAAACGTGCACAACTGAAAATTGTCGATTTTTGATATATGACGTTCTTGAAAGGAGTGAGCGATTTGATAACTATTCTTATATATCAAAAATAGAGCGAACAATGAAAGAAATAACTATTAAACAAAATTATTTTATCCAATAATATCTATCCAGTGTTTGCCTTTTGTCCGCCTCCATCGTGTAGTGGTGAAAATGTTTAGCTACAGTGCTGGAGGTCCCAGGTTCGGTTGCCAGGGTGTCCAAATAAAATGTGGACGATTTTGACTCTCATATTTATTCAATATCGCTCTGGACTGGCAGAAGAAGCGCAGGACTGGTCACGATAATGGAGTGCCCTACACACAATCGGGTGCGGGTAAGAGTTACAAGAAGATAAAGAAGTTTACATTTTTAAAGGGACACAAAAATTCATGAAAACTAAAGAAAAATAACTTTAATAATGTTTACAATTTGATTTTGCCAAAGTGATTTGTTTACCTAAATATGATTTAAATTAATATAGTTACTGACTAAATTTGGCATTTCTAAAGTAAAAACTAAAATTTTAATCTATGTATAAGGATAATTTTGTTTGTTTGTTTACATTTGAATAACACTCTCTTTGTGGGATAAAAATAACCACAATATGTTTGAATTTTAAATTTCAAACTCAGAGTTAAAAATACATTGGCATGAATAGGTAAAATGTAATAGGTAAAAATATATATATACAAGAACGTAAAAAGTTCAGAAAGAATGTAATAACGTTTTAGTAGTATTGATGCCACGGGATGTTGGCGATGTCGTGGCGGCGCTGCTTGTGCTTCTTGAGGTATTTGGAGTCGATGAACGCCTGATTACATATGGAACACACGTACGGACGCTCGCCAGTGTGCGTTCTCAAATGGACCACCAGGTTTCCTTTGAGGGCGAAGAATTTCATGCACACGGAACAGCCGAATCTCTTCTCCTGCGTGTGCGTGAGCTGGTGCGTGGTGAGGTGCGTCTTGGTCTTGAAGGCGAGGGTGCACTTGGTGCACTTGTAGGGGCGCTCGTTGGTGTGCACTCGCTCGTGCATGAGGAGCATGGCGTGGCTGGAGCAGCCCTTGCCGCAGGCCTTGCACTCGAACCGCTTCATGTTCTTGGTCTTGGCCTGCCGGTGCGAGTAGGCGTGCGCGTACATGGCCTTGCGCGAGGGCAGGACCTCCCCGCATTCCGAGCACAGAAGCTCTACCGGCGCGTTGTTGTGGAGACACTCTATGTGGTTGCGGAGCGACGCCATCGTGAGGTATTGCTTCCCGCACGTCAGGCAGGAGAACGGCTTGTCTCCGCCCCGTCCCCCCTCCCCGAGGGGGGGCTCGCAGCCCTCCTCCTGGTGGGTGGACAGCTCCTCCGGGTCCGTGAAGGTCTGGAAGCAGATCTCGCAGTTGGGCCCCGTCTGCCGCAGGTGCAGCATCCGGTGGTTCTGCATGGAGACCTTCTGGTTGAAGCGCTTCTCGCAGATGTCGCACTCGTACCTCTTCTCCCCGGAGTGGATGACCATGTGCCTCTTGAGGTTGTGCTCGTTGGCGAAGGTCTTGTCGCAGACGTTGCAGTTGGGCCTCGCCTGGTTGTGGTTGATCTTGATGTGCGCCGTGATCATGTTGCGCGTGATCAGCTGGTAGCAGAAGGGACACGCGATCGTGGCGTTGGAGGTGGTGTGCAGCAGCATGTGTCCCTGGAGGATCTCCTTGGACTCGAAGCCGCGAGGGCAGACGGTGCAGGAGTAGATGTTGTGGGTCTTGGTGTGATTCTCGTAGTCCTCGAAGTCCATAAAGGACTCTCCGCAGTCGCACAGGAAGCTGCCGTCCAGTTGCTGAGTGACGGTGATGGTTTCTTCGTCGTCCTCCATCATTTCCGAGTCGTTGCAGATGATTTCGTAGTCACCTTCCCCGTTGCCGACGATCACCTCTTCTTGCGTGTATCCGGAAACGTCCTCGGAAATAATATTTTCCTGCTGCTCTCCAAAGTCTATCATTTCTTCCTGGACAGTTTCTCCGTTGTCATTGAGAACCTGTATAAGACCGAGCTGCTTATCTTCCGTAATCTGCTCATTCTGATCTTGGTCATCGTTCACCTCCATATGGGTGTCATTGTCCATTTGGTCCGTGTCATCTTCGGCAGCGGGTCGGTTCGGGTCATCTTCCGTTTCGGCTTCTACGTACTGGCCTTCTTCACGATCATCTTCAATTTCTTGTTTGATGGAGGGAAATTTGATGTTCCCACTTTCCGAGCCCTCCAATTTAACTGTCTGCATGACCTTTTCTCCAAATTCATTTTCGTTGATGACAAAAACGAAATAGGACTCGTCGTCATCCTTGTCTTTCTTCTCCGACTTGATATGGTTGAAGATGGCGGAGTCCACCTGCTCCGAGATGTTGGTCAGGTTGTTGTTGTTAGTAGTGACTTTGCCTTTCTTCTTAGCGGCCTTCTGTTTGGCTCTTAGCTCCGTCAACTTGTTGCGGAGACAGGAGTCTATCTTGAGGCAGCCCTTCTTGAACTGGTGCGCGTAGTTCAGCGTGTCCAGACAATCCAAGCAGAGAAACGAAGGGAGGCCGTCATCTTTCGAAACCTGCCGACAAATTATTTATAAAATTAACATTTCAGAGTTATAAAAATGTCACTCAAATTTTCTCAAGAAGAGATAGTTACAATTTATTTTTTATAAAATTCAACAACTTTGTTTTAACCACTTTTTTTATTATTAGTACACTTTAACCTACCGGTTTCGACAAGAACCTTGTCATCATCGGGGTTTATTAAATTCTAAAACATTAAAATACTCATGATTAATTACATTCCCTTATAAAAAACTTCCACACACAGTTTTTGGTAAGGGAATGTAATTAATTATGAGTATTTTAATGTTTTTGATGTTTTAGAATTTAATAAACCCTGATTATGACAAGGTTCTTGTCGAAACCGGTAGCTCAAACTGTACTAATAATAAAAAAGTGTTTAAAACAATTTTTTTTAAATTTTATAATGTTTATAAAATGTGCCACAAAGTATCTGCGAAAAACATTCAAGAAACAATTTATTTTATTTTGGATAAACAATGGTAGGCATATATTTTTACCTCTCTGGAATACAGTGTAGAACAATTAATACAAACACTATGGATAGTGAATTAGAAAACAAATTTAAATACTAAAATAAAATAATCCTATCAAAAGAATGGGGGGGGGGTATGTGCTTTAATACGAAGACTACGATGTCAAGGCTGAAACATCAAACATTCAAACACAGAACGCGACCAACCGCAAAGACAGATGGTGTGGCATTCTATTCTTAATAATAATCAAGTATTTTAAATAGTGTGAGCGAGATGCAGATATATTTTGTCTAATTACGATGGATTTTAAGATCGACATAGTTCAATTTTATTATGCAACTGTGAAAAGGATACGTTTTGGGATTATTTTCACAGATGTCAGTAGTATGAGGAATTAGCTACGTTTAAGTCAAATTACAGGACAAGAGAAATTGAGGTTTGAATATTAGGTAATTATCGCAACGGGCAATATCAAAGGTGTCAACCTGTGTGCTAACCTCGGGCAAAGAGTTGATAATGTAAGATATAAGCAAATCTTTAAATCAAACAAAATTCCTTAATTCTTGTTTTTTCCTAAAGCAAAGCAATCGAAGGTTGCATGTAGTGATTAAATAAAATTGAAAACATATAAATTGGTGTAATTCGTTTTAGTAACTAAAGATGATTTTATATGACACTATCTTTATCATTCGTCGTTCATTTGTGTAATGCCACATAAAAACACAACTTTATGATTACCGGTTTCATAATAACCATTCCATCATCAGGTTAAATGTATATTACTATACTACCCTAGTTAGAAGAGAGATTTAAATTGCCAAAAAAAATATTTAGATTTTGTTCAATTTCACCCATGGTGTTACTCAGTTACTCAGACTGCATTTTTTTTAAAAATATAGTTTTAAAAAATTATGAACAATATTCAAATTAAGCAAAAAAATTTTGAAACACAAATTCAGTCATAATAAGTAATTTGAAAAGTTTTTCTGAAGTTTTTCGCCAAAAAAGTTTTAGAAAAATAGATGTGTCAAGCATATATCCGACAACCTATATACATATAATTTATGCTGACGAAATTGTACATCTTGGTGGCATTATTCGACGCATAGTCAAAATATCTAGGACCTCGATATTAAAAATATTAATTAATTAAAAAAGTTATTAAAAGAATCACTAACCATAATAGTGGTGCTCTCGAAAAACTTGGTTCGCAAATCTTCTCTTATCGGCACTAGCGTAGATTTGCCCATACAACCGCGGCAAGTCTCCAGCAACTCGGCCATTTCCTCGTCCGGAGACATGGTCTCGACTTGTATACACAACACAATAAAATTGAAAGACCGCTAAAATATTTTTTGAATCTAGTTGACAGATAAATAGTCAAAGATTATTATGAGTTTTCAATGCCAAAGAGAAGATTATCTACGGCAACAGTCCATAATGCAAAACACGCCAACAGACAAGCGTTTTTCTAAAAATGTTGCCAGTATTCAGTTGGCGTGGCGTCCCTATGAAAAGTAGCGAGATTTTGAATAACAGAATTGGAGATTTCCTGGGCAAGTTCAAACGAAATCTGTTATGGTGGAGACTGACCGGAGCATTTCGTCGTAACGTAACACGTTACGGTGCGAGCATTCAGGCAGTCAGTACACCGAGCCGAGCGCTCCATCCGTAGTTTCGGATGCTCTGTGATGCTTGCCGCGAGCGATGTTACGACGAAATGCTCCGGTCAATCTCCACTTTAAGGTGCGAAAATTATATAAAACTCAGGATTAATGTCAAAATTTGACTAACACCGAATGATGTCAAACATTGACTGTTTCTAAATTATTATAATTTATATGACTGAGCTGATGATAACTCAGCGAACGGTAGAAGAAAAATTTACATTTGTTTGGGACATCTTTCTATGGTTGACACTGTTAACCTTCCACCTCAGATTATATTTACCGATGAGACATCTATAGGCTATAAGTATTTTCTTATTTCGGTGTGAAGAAATATTTATAAATTCTAAAAGTCATACGGCTAGGAGTGACAAACTAGTGATTTAAAAACATCCAATTTTAGGAATAGTCATGGAATCATTGTACATAATATTACTTTTAAATCGATTGAGCATAAAGCTTTCACTTTTTTTAAATCTGTTACGTAAACAAACATGAATAAATGCCGAAACGAACTGAAATACTAATTTAATATTATTGGAACAATTTATCTGACAACTCCATGTTATTTTTGGCTCTCTTATTCTACTTCTAAAGAAATTCAGATATTTAATATTTTTAATAGTTCTTTCCTCATTCATTCACATTACACGCTTAAATTATCCCATAAATGTTCATATATGAAGTAAGTAATAAATTTGTTGGACTGTATCCAGATTGTCTAGGCTGACAATACTGATACGGATGTGACGCATTGAAGTATGGCCATAAATAAATTAACCCTAGTAGGTATAAAAAATCTGTAGGTATGTATCTACTTTTATTTCACTATATAAGGGAATCCGGCACATAATAATATTTATTAATTGAAAAATTGATTAATAAACCTATTTTATTCGTAAAAGACCAAGCCCAATTTAAATTTTATCGAAATTTCAACTTTAATTTTTAGTTGCTAACTTGACTTGTTTCTATTATTTGACGTCCGTCAGATTGCTAGCGAAGTAAAATTTGGTGATATAATAAGGTAACTTTCGCTTAATTTTGCCTACGTTATTTAAAAAAACCTTCGTTATCTTTTAAAATTAGATTTAAGACATATCGTACTATTATTCATTGTGTGAGGGACGTTCCTTAGTACAAAAATATCGAAATATATTTGAGGTTATCTTGATTTATTTATTATTATTTATTTTGTTGTTTTAATTTTTCATATGTGCTTAACGTATTGTGCGCACAACATTCACTTATATTTCTTCAAGTTTTTATTAACGTTCTTTACCATGTTTTTAGGTGTTGCATAAATTATATCGCCCCAACAGCAATACTTCATCATAGCCATTATAATTCTATCTACTTAAAAAATATCGGTCATTTTGATATTGTATTTATTTATTAAACCTTTAGTGTATGAAACCGTTAAATGACTAAACGGGAAAAATAACATCCTTAGCATGTTTCTTAATATCTTAAGGGATATGTTGATATGAGGTCGTATACCCCTAGAGATTATAATAAACCATTTTACTCCGTTGCGTACAAACCAGAGGTATTTTACATATGTACTGGACACGCTATGTTAGAAAGATTTACTCACTATATTGTATATCACTGGATTCAGTGTCGGGTTGTGGTCCCATGGTTAGTGTTGCGGACTCTTGACCCAGCATTTCTGGGTTCGAATCCACTCTACTACAATTTATTCCTATCCACCTATTTTTAATAATGAGCCGCTTAGGCTCACGAAAATAGTATAAAATTGAAGTATTTTTGTAAATGATAAAAACACAAATATTCCTCTTTTTTTTTAAACATTTTTTTACACGTGTTTAATGTGATAATTTAAACCAGTTTATGATGGTCGTAAGCCCTGTAAGTGCCCAGACTTCCATATTCTTCTTCATCTGTGTTGAGATGTCAAAAACAACATTCCTTCTAAGGAGAAAGCCATTTCGCCTTACTGAATATTTTTTGTCCGCCTCTGTAGCTTAGTGGTCAACACGTTCGGCTACCGCTCTGAAGGTCCTGGGTTCGATTCCCAGGAGGGGTCGAATAAATATAAGTGTTTTTCTCACTCTAATATTTATTCAATATTACCCTGGACCTGTAGTGGAGGACCGATCACCTTCCTTTCATGTATTGACGATCAAGATAAAACTGCGCTTATATGATGCAGTGCCCTATGCACCATCGGGGTGTGGATAAGGGTTTGAAGAAGAACATTTATGACTCATTGTTTTTATTTTTTCAGTCTTATGGGTGTAATTGGCCGCGTAATTGCGAAGTACGCAGCTGTTGTGATCTATCCGACCATCGCCTTCACCACCATCTGGGCCGACTACTCGCACACCCAGAAGTGGAAGCTGCAGCAGCGACCGGCCACGTCCTGATCCGACTGCCTCCGCACCCAGCATGGGCCTGTTTGGCATCACCCGCCACTACTGGATCGCCATCGTCCCGCTCTCGGGCTTCGCCTTTGGGTCGTATGTGGACCACCAGGAGACACTCCGGATGACTTTGTTCCGGGACAAGAGCGCCCTGTACGGGAGGCGGCTGGCCCCCGGAGAGCCTCCCTCTTGGCCCTAGATCTATCTTGCTAATCGCTATATTGTTATCATGTAAAATATTTAAATATATAGTTGCTTAAATCTACTGTGCAGTTTTATTTGACTTGTTTCTTATTATTCCGATCCAACTGTCTTGTTAATGATGCTCTAAAATTGCTGTTAAAATTGAAGATTTTGATTGATAATTAATTGAACGATATCCGCTCCTTAGGTGGAGCATATGGAGTCCACAAACTGTCTCCAGGCTTTTCTGTCAGCTGCCAGCTCCCTTGCATCCTCCCAAGTCAGATCCGCGTCCCGAAGTTCTGACGAGAACTGCCGACGAATTGTCAGCAGTGGTCGTCCTGGGCGGCGCGAACCTGATGCCTTGTAAAAGAGGCAAGCTTGATTTAGGCTCTCAGGAGGCATGCGGAGTACATGGCCAAGCCAACTGAATCGCCTTTTCTTGACAACAGTTGTGACCAAGATTTGCTGCGTCCTACGCCTTATCTCTTCATTCCTCACAAAGTCGAATAGTCTAAGTCAGTCTTGATTGATATCTCAACATAAATCAAGGAGTCTATTAAGATACTTACTTCAGACTTCTTCTTGTGTCCAGTATTGAATAAAGGTCTTCCTCTTGGACTTCCACAGTTGTCTGTCGGAAGCGGCTCTTCCAGTGCAGGCCCGCTACTTTTTTTAATATCATCGTACCATCTTGTCTGAGGCCTACCCATGCTTCTGCGTCCTGTTTTAGGCCTCCAGTCAAGCACATTTTTCATCATTACGATAGACATTAGTATTTATAGAGCATGTAATCTGTCATTTGTTGGTTTAAATAATTATTTTGTACGCTGCAACATTAATCACTCTTTATAAAATAAAACAACTTTGTTTTAACCACTTTTTATTGGTAAACTTTATCCAACCGGTTTCGATAAGAACCTTGTCATGATCAGGGTTTTATGTACATAATTCTAAAACATTGAAATACTCCTTGTTAATTCAACTTCAACTTCAAACCCCTTATCTGCACCCCAATGGTGCATAGGGCACTGTATCATATAAACGCAGTGTTATCTTGATCGTTAACTCGTGAAGGAAAGGTGATCACCCCTCCACTTCGAGTACCAGTCCAGGGTAGTATTGAATAAATATTAGAGTGAAAAAATCACTTATATTTATTTGACCCCTCCTGGGAATCGAACCCGGGACCTCCAGAACGGTAGCTTTGTGTGCTGACCATTACACTACGGAGGCGAGCAATTACCCTTAGTTAATTACCCTTCGCTTACCAAAAACTTCCACGCACTCCGTACACCATATGAAAATATGATTTAAAAAACTCCTAAATGTTGTTTTTATTGTGCACTGCATAGCGAATACGTCAACTCCGAATTTATTCTACCCATATTTGACAAACACATTATTCAACATATTATGCCACATAAAGCCTGCTTTCTGTTTTAACTGTTTCACATAATGTCTTATTGATCTTTCTATTATAATCCCCCATTTAAAAACAAGATAAAATTCAATAAAGCAAGTCTGATACCATCTTCCATGAAGAAGCAGCACCAATAATGCCGAAAATCTACATGATAAATTTTCCTATTTTATTTAATTTTTATTTTGGTTAACAACAGCAACATATGGAAAACCAAACAATTAAAAGATATATGTATATTAAACAAGCCAATTATAGTTAACCACAAAAACATAAAGATTAGTACAAAATATTTAGTGTAAATCTAGCAAATGAATGAATATGTGTGTGTTGTTGATTCTTGTAGGGACATATATACAACGCAGAGAAGCATAGTTTTTAAAGATCCTGAGAGGACAATATGCTTACCATTCGACTTTTCAACACAGATTTTCCGCAATTGAATATGTCAACTTGGCTAAAACATGAGTTGTACTCACTAGCCATTTGAAACAGGTGAACTCCGCGCATAATTAGTTCGAAGGACAGGTTACTGAATAAAGATTGTGACGTGTGACGGGTACGGTAGCCGCGTACATTATTTGAATTACTATCAAATTTAAAATTTGTAATAGGGTTAATTATAATTCTAAATAAGATTACTTCTCCTTCTTCTGCTAACCCTTATCTGCCTCCAATAATGCATAGAGCACTGCATCATATTGTTACAGTGTTATCTTGATCGTCACTTACATGAAGGCAAGGAGATCACTCCTGCTCTTCAGGGACCAGGCCAGGGTAATATTAAATAAATATTAAAGTGAGAAATCACGTATATTAATTTGACCCCCCTGGGAATCGAACCCAGGACCTCCAGTGCTGACCATAACATTACGGAGGGGAGTAAAATAAGATTAACTTTCTTTTAAAATCATTTCTAATCACCCTTTTTTGACTATAGTTGTAAACATGGCTTGCAGCATCCAATGCTGTATTTCCTCGTTCCCCACAAAGTCAAGCCACCAGATGCCTGAAATTCTTCTTAGATAAGTATTCTCATAGCTGAGTATACTGGCTGCTGTGTCCCTGGGTTCTGGGTCTTTAGTTTGATAAAATTAATGAAAACCTTAACTAACTGACTAATTAACCATCACGCCGCTTCCCTGCAGGAGTAGGCAGAGAGAAGAGAACGCCACACCATTCTGTCTTTGCAAACATTCCTCGCCTCTTCCATGTTCATGTATCTCCTCATACACACCCGCCGATTGTTTCGACTCCTAACCTGACCGCTTTCAAGTATTTAGCATACCTGATCGTGCCAAGTTTTTCTCGGTCTTCCTCTGCTCCTTTTTCCAATTACATTCGCCTCATAAATTTGTTTTACCGTTCTTTCCTCACTCACTCGTTCTACATGTCCAAACCATCTCAACACACCTTCCTTAATTTTAATTTTTTTTTAAATGATAACCTTAATCCTATCTATTTCCGAAACCCTGTAAAAGAGCTAAAATCACATTAAAAGTGGAATGAAACCATCTGTGGGTAGCTCCAGACCTATAACTCTTTTTAAATTTATATCAAAGTTATTAAAAATATATTCATAGCACAATTCTCAAATTATTTGGAAAATGAAAAGATCAAGAAACTAAACAGATTAAAAAAACTTCTGCAAATATCCTTTCTTCATTTTTAGTCTTATTATTGCGAAAGTGGATAAAAGAAAAAAGTGCACAGGGATATTCCTAGACCTGAGAAAGGTGCCTGATACCATTTTTCATGGTCATCTCACTCAATTGAATATAATCTGGCTATATCACCAAACTGGCACGGATCAGGAGCTATATTTTGAATAGATCATAAATGGTACTGATCATATCAAATGGAATATTCAGTTACCCACTACCTATCACTTTTGGTGCACTAGAAGGCAGTGTATTAGGGCCTATTTGAAATTAAAATATTGGTACCTCGTTTTCAATTTGCTTACACTGAATACAGAGAAAAATAAGTTCATTGTTTTCATCATGTATAAGAAATGAGAAGCAGGGTCTTGATACTTTGAAAATATCCCCATTTAATAATATTGAATGGATTAACCAACAATGTATGAGGAGATGCATGAACGTGGAAGAGGCGAAGAAAGTTTGCAAAGACAGAGTGGTGTGGCGTTTTATTCTCTCTGCCTACCCCTGCGGTGAAGCGGCGTGATGGTTAGTTTAGTTAACCAACAATGTAAATGTAGGCATATAAGGAAAGCAGATACTGTGAAATACTTAGGAATTATCATAGATCTCCGGTTGAATTAAATCAGATTAGAAGTGATGTCTACTCACAGTAAAAACCTTCTTCTTCTTCTTCTTGGTGTAGGCCTTGTGGCCTGTTTTTAAGAGGGATAAGCCTCCTGCAAAGATTCCCAGCTGTCAATTCACCTCTTTAGTGGTCTGCCCGGGAGTCGTCTACCTTGGGGTTCGGCGTGCTGTGCAATGTGGGGGAGTCTGAATGGTTTCATTCTTAATTATTTACTCAATTAGTAAAAACCAATTGAATAAAATAAAATGCCTTGCATCACATGTTATTAGTTATTAACATAAGGCTGTCAGAAATATACTAAGCAATATAACTTTAAAATGGCATATTTTTCTTTGTGTCTGTCAGACATTGATAGAGTATGGTTTCTTAACATAGGATGGGGCAAGCTATACCGCCATCTATATATACCAAACCGTATAATATTGCGGCACTTAAAAAAAATGGTACCTTCTTGACATGGAAAATGAGAAGTTTAAAATGTTCATCACCCCACCAAAATAAAGATTATTATAGTTACAATGTTTCTATTGTTGACATAATTTATGTACCTACATTGAATTTCGCACTGTATTTATTTGTGTAGCTCATCTTGCTAACATTACTTTATTTAATTATGTAGTATTTGTAAAAATAGATATAGATACATATTTTACATAATGTATTGTCATGGGTTCTGGTTACTGAAGCATTTGAAAAAAATGTATGGTAATCATAAAATGTATGAGTACAATTGAGTTCTATTTAAAGATGGTTGTAAAACATAATGGATGATGGTGCAAACACACAAAAGGATGTTATATGAATGTGTAATGTTCATACTGGGTCAAACTGAGGTAGTGACCTGTACTAACATGTAATTTACATTTCGCATTTCTGTAATTTTAGAACTTTTCAAATGACAGACATTAAAAAAATTGCCCAGTAAAATTGTACACTTAGTGTCTACAAATAAACAACCAATATGGAAATAATATGTATATAAAGATGTTTATTTATTTACATCATGCACACAATTACAAATTACAATAATGTGCTCTCTATATGACAGAAATTTTAATTTATATTTGAAGCACTAACTTTGTGATTTCCCATTTTATAATTAAAATGTAACTTTGTTTTAAAATCATTATGAATATTTTATTATAACTTAATTATAATGTCTACCGGTTTCGAAGCTAACCGCTTCTTTATCAAGACCGATCAATACTATTAATCAGTATTGATCGGTCTTGATAAAGAAGCGGTTAGCTTCGAAACCGGTAGACATTATAATTAAGTTATAATAAAATATTTATAGTGATTTTAAAATAAAGTTACATTTTAATTATGAAAGAAAATTGTTTATAACGTTCAATCAAGTATGACATGGCCGAATGATGGAATCTATTTCAGATTTACTTACCTCTATTATCCATTTATGAATAGCTCTCTTACATTTCTTACAGTTTCTTTTGTTAATGACTTTATGGATAGTGGAAGCAGGTTGTAAAACTTTATTGTATAATAAAAAATTAATTTTTCAAAAAGAGATACGCATTGGGTTTTGTTTGATGTCTTTCTGTGTTTTAATAATAAACATACAATAAAATTAATATCACGCCTATAATGAATTTTCATTATAAAATACCGTATTTGTTTAAAAATATGTCATCATTAAAGAATAAAAAAACAAGCCAAAAAATATTTTGAGTGTTCAATTTTTTGTTCAGAAATGCAGGATTTACAAGGCTTTGGATGGTTTAAATGATCACTTAATATACTGATGGTATAAACATAAATAAAATTTCGGAAAATTGTGTAAATTATTGAAATTGAAAATATCAACGGTATTTTTCGAGCGAGACTTCGTTCAACACATCTGTGGTTGAAATTAGTAAGCTAGCAACAAAACTTTCGTAAAATAGAAAACGCGGGAAAATATGTATTTTTATCAGTAGTTTTAACCATAAATGCGGGAAACGAAGTTTTACTGATAAAAGTAGATTGATATATTTTTTTAAACGTTTATCTCCAAAAATTTTTCGTCTCGGGAGAAAGGAAACTTGAAAATCAAATATTTATTATTCATAATTTTATTCAAGGTACCAGGGTCGCAGGATATGAATAGGCTAAGCGGCCTAAGCACTAAACGCTGCTAGTTATTAAGTGGGTACATAATATTAGTTGATTTATGAGTGTATCTACCCTTCTGATTTCCTGCTACCCTGATAGCACTAAATCATTGCGAACGGGCCAATATTACGTAAAACCATTGTCACATAATTCTTATCATGAAATGATAAAATAATATTGTAAAATCATGGCATTCAAATATATAATATTACTTATTTCGATATACCTATTTTATTATCAAATTGATTATGTATTTTTGTTAAGATAGTGGCAATAAAAGAA
The DNA here is from genome assembly GCF_059751285.1 of Brachycentrus maculatus. Taxonomy (NCBI): domain Eukaryota; kingdom Metazoa; phylum Arthropoda; class Insecta; order Trichoptera; family Brachycentridae; genus Brachycentrus; species Brachycentrus maculatus. The sequence continues at coordinate 1,133,695 of NW_028280889.1, forward strand.
AGACGTTTTGTCCTCTGTAAGGGAATCTAGAAGATAATAAGTTATTTAATAAACCTCTTCACACTGGATATCCTGTTTTAAATTAAAACAAAATTAAATTACTTCAGAAACAAATTATATAACACAATCAATCAGGTAGGTATGTTCAAATATTTGTTTTACACTTACGAGTTATTTATATTATTATAGATTTATTTTGATATCTCATTATAGATGAATAAAAATAAAGAAGTCCATAATGATATATCAATTAAAAACATATTGAAAATACAGTCACATTTAAAAAATATATATAAACATTTATGAATGCAGATTCTAAATAATGAATATGTTATCGACAGAATTTAAGTGGTGATTTTAGGTTAATATGCATAGGTTGTTTTTTTAGAGGTAGGTATATAAATTTAAATTTCCCGCAATAAATTGACGGTGGCACCCACGTTGCGCCATTTTGTTGAAACCACAGCTCTGTCACATCAATGTCATTCAACTGAGGTACGAAGAAGTCAGTAATCATGGTTCTGTAGCGCTCTCCATTGACCGTAACATTCTGGCCGGCATCGTCTTTAAAAAATATCGGCCAATGATTCCACCTGCCCATAGAGCACACCAAACAGTGACTTTTAATAGATGTAAGGGCGTCTCGACAAAGGCTTCTGGGTTTTTTTCCCTACAACAAATTCGTCAATTCAGCTTATTGACATAGCCATTTAGCCAAAAATGGTAGAATTTAACCAAAGTAGTAGTTTATTTTGTATATTAAAAGCATTGATAACTTTGTGGTATGGTAATAAAGCACTCTCCTTAGCATCCATTGTTTACTTTGTGTAATACCGCTTTAAAAAACACTTATTTGTGACCATCGATTTCGGTCAATTATTCCATCATCAGGTCATTAGAATAAAATTATTGCGATTTGACATTTGTATGAAAATAAAATTTTTGAAAGAGATAAAGACGACAAGGTAGTAGTTGATTACGACATCAGAGTTTGAGTCCCAAGTCAAGCCACATTGTAATGAGCATCAGGTAATAAGGGTTAAAAACTGTAAAAAATAGTTAGCCACAATATATATTTATACATGTATAGTATTTTACGAGCTACATCGGTGCCAGGAAATTGTTATGTTTAGTAATAGAGTAGGTGTTAAGTTATAGTCATGCCAACACGATGATGGTCGTAACTAACTATTTTTACAAAGAATACGTCAATTCAGATTTTATTGATTTATTTAACGATTTGACTAACGACATTGCACTATTTAAAATATATGTATATATATTTTTGGCATATCAACATAGATGAGGAAGAATATGGAAGTCTGGCCATTTGCAGGGCTCGGTTAAGTGATCACTTTACACGCGTGTAACATTCACCAATTTTACCCATAATTGACGACTAGACTTCTCAAATTTTTGTTACTCCTAGATATATTGATCTAATTCGTGACACGGTACATGTGAGTTCACAACAGCCATCTATGTATGTTGGAAAAAGGAAAGTTCTTATTTATCTCTTTTTATTTGTATGCAAGGTCCAAATCCTGAATTAAATTTATTTAAGACTTGCCTGAAAACATGATTTTCTTTATTTTATGTAGCTTATAACTTGACCAATTATTTTATTTACAACATTTGAGTTTGTCCAAATACTTGTTCACAAATCTGGATTATTTCCGGTTAGGAGTTATTTATTTATTGTACATGCAGATATTATTGTAAATTATTTTGATATTAATTTTATAAATACTCGTTTATCTTTTTAAATTTTTAAGTAAAAAAGTTAGATAATGATAAAGAAACCAACGTTATATACATTGCGGTGTGTAATATTTAAATAAATAAAAAACAGTGCTTTAATTTTATCAGTGAAATGCGGAATTTTTTTTTTATTTTTATTCTTTTACATTATTTTTAAATATAAAGTTATAAAACCGAAAAGTTTTATTAGTACGATAACCTTTACTTACGACTAACACACATTTATGTAACTTCAAATTAAAACTGAAATTTATTATGACTAAAAACATAATTTTTTGGATTTATTATTATTTATTAATTTATTTTAACTTTTCAACATATATTTTTTTCAAAACCATATAATTATATCGCAGAAAAACTTATTTTTTCAATGCAAAAATGGTGTTTTCAGAAAAAAAGTCAATTACCTAAAATGTTGTCCGGATTTAGAGAAAATTGAGTTGCAACATAACGAATACTGGGCCTTAATCCATAAATTGAATTATCTTACGACTTCTTTTAAAGATGTCGTCAATTAATTGGACCTTTTGATTCTAAACTACCTAACCATCACGCCGCTTCTCCGTAGTGGTAGGCAGAGAGAATACAACGTCACACTACTCTATCTTTGCAAATATTCTTCGTCTCTTCAACATTCATTCATTCAAACCCTTGAAAAGACAAATCTTTTTTCACGTCTAGACGTTTGATCATTGAAATAGAAGCTGGATATTGAAAAGTCGAATCTAGAGAGCCTTAACTTACTACTATTACTCCCATCCCTCTGTTTCTCCGAAGGGGTAGGCAGAGAGGTTGGACCGCCACACTCTTCTGTCCTGAAATATACTCCTCGCTTCCTTCACATCCATACTTCTAATCATACATGCCCTACGATTAAGCAGACTTTTGACACGATCAGATCAATCAGAACCTACAATCCAGAACCTGATTGATCTGATCGTGCCAAGTCTTTTTCGGCCTTCCTCGTTCTGTTCTCCCGCTCGCATTCGCTACGTATATTTTCCTGGTCATTCTCTCGCTATCCATTCGCTCCCCACATCCATACACCTTAAGGAATACTTCTTTCAATTGTCCCTTAATTAGTCTAAGCTTATGTGTTTGGTTGACTACAACAGAAGCACGCAATTTTATTTCTGAGTTACACGACGATACCTCAAGGCTGTGCTAATTGTTTTGACTGATAGATATGGTGCTAAAATTAGTGCAGCTCGGGTCAAGAGTTCAAAGACAATATTGATAAGGTCTTTTACGTATGCCAACCGCCGACTGAACACAAACTCTACAAACTTTATAAAATTAAACAACTTTTATTTTTTGACATCTCATCAAAGATGAAGAAGAATATGGAAGTCTGGGCATTTACGGGGCTTACGACCGTCATAGGCTGGTTTAAGTGATCACTTTACACACGTGTAACATTCACCAATTCTACCCAATATTGACAACCACACTACTCAAATTCTTGGAAGTTCTATATATATGAACCAATTTAGAAACCTTGTTCATGAATCACTAAAACTTCACTAGAGACATCTATTGGTGAGATGTAAAGAAGCTTTTTATTAAGCAGAAACTCTTATATTAGTATGTGAGATCCGAATCCCGGATTATAATCACACACATGAGAAACGCCAAAAATAAATAAAAAAATGAAACAACTTTGTTTTAAGCACTTTTTTATTGGTACATTTTATTCAACCGGTTTCGACAAGAACCTTGTCATCATCAGGGTTTATGTACTAAATTCTAAAACATTGAAATACTCATAATTAATTACCCTTCCCTTACCGAAAACCTTACCTTACCTTACCTTACCTTATGTGTGTGTGTGTGTGTGTGTGTTTATCATTTGAAAATAATTTACAAAATATATTTATGATCCAAGCCTGTAAAAAGAGAGTTTGTAAACATTCTGTACCATGTTTGTTTTTCATTACGAAGTTAACGTTTCGTGTCGCTTTCTCGGAAACATTATTGAATTAACGCAATCGCTAACAATAATATAAATGACATAATTCCCGTTTTCAGTGTCATTTCAGCTTTTTCGCAATTCTTGGTAAGTTCTTCAATCGTTCTCCAACAAAAGGTACGTAAAATAATTATTTTGCATTCAATATTCTTCAAGTCAATCTGATAAAGTGAATAGTATTAATTTAATCCTATTTTATATATATTGGTAGATAATTTCGAAAAAAAATATATCACGCCGCTTCTCCGCAGAGGTAGGAAGAGAACGGCCTAAATAAATAATTAATTTTCTATAGTATATAGTATATTCTATAAGTATATTCTCCAAATAAAAGGCTAAAATTATTTGATGTGAACGTAAACAATGGTGCATAAATGTGTATTTAAATATGTATGTAAGTCGCAAATTTTTGCGTCGCTAGCAATAATCAAAGCTATAAATTATATTTTCAATTGAAGTTTTACTTGATAAATACCAAATTTTCTTAAAATCTTCAACCATTAACGTCTCAAGGACCCAACTCTTAAATTTAGAATTAGCTTCACATATGGTGTTTGAAAATGATGCAGAATGTATCGAAATACAATCACAATGGATTTTAAGAAAGCGTGGTATTTACTTAAAAAAACTTCAACAAAAAATTAAAATTTGTGATTGAATATATTTTTCAGAAAATGCGTTTCTTGGTGTTTTGGTTCCTTTTGTTGGCTGTGGTCAGCCTGTCTCGAGCAGTTTCTTCTGAATCAAGCGAGAGCGATGAGTCAGGTACAATTATTATTTTACTTTTTATAAAAAAATTAATTATTTTAGTATTTTACAGTCACACGATGTAAATATTAGAATACATAATAATGAATAATATCAAAATATTATTCAGGCGTCTGCGGGATATTGAGTAATACATTTGCCAACTGTAAAAAAAAACATTAAAAATCTTAATAATTATATGAACTGAAAATAATTTTAACCGAAATATCCCCCCCTTGAAAAATCCTGAATATTTAAAAAATAAGCGAAATCACCTCTCACCCACTGCGTCAAAGAAATATTGTTAAATAAAATATTATGAAAATCTAAAAATAAATTCAGTCGCCGATCATCGATATTATTTTTAAGTTAAACTATCGAGAAAGGGAATATCGGAAAAATATGGCAACCCTTATTTATTTATTAATCTCACAAATTGTATTTTTTTTTCATAAAATTACTGAACTTATTTAAAAAAATAAATTCATTATATATACAATTAAAGGCTAATTTTAAAACATGAGCTGTTTTCCTATTCCAATTTAACTTTTTTTACAAATATTTCCCTGCCTAGATGAGGTTCGTTGCACCGGCCTGTACGAGACGATGGGGTGCAGTAACAAAGAAGAGCACTGCGACGACGTGCCCGTACAGGATAAGTGCATACGGAAGTGCATCTGCGAAAATGGGTTTGCGAGGAAGGGCAAGTACTGCGTTCGTGTTAAGGAATGCAACAAGCTGAGGGCTCGACGTGAATGTGAGTTGCTACTTTTAAGGTCAAGTGATCACTATACACACACGCGTGCAACATTCACTGATCTACTCATGATTGACCACCAAATTACTGAATTTTTTACAACTCTTACATATTTACCATATATATTAAATGTTATATTATTTTTTGACATGTCATCAAAGATGAAGAAGAATATGGAAGTCTGGGCATTTACGGGGCTGACGACCGTCATAGGCTGGTTTATGTGATCACTTACACACGTGTAACATTCACCAATTTTACCCATTATTGTCAACCACACTACTCAAATTCTTTACATTACAAATTAACATCTCACCAATAGATGTCTCCAGTGAAGTTCTAGTGATTCAAGAACAAGTTTTCTAAATTGGTTCTTATATATAGAACTTACACGTGTGTAAAGTAATCACTTTAACCAGCCCATGACGGTCGTCAGCCCCGTAAATGCCCAGATTTCCATATTCTTCTTCATCTTTGATGAGAAAATAATATGAAAAATAACTCCTATAGTTGTAGATAATCCAGATTTGTGAACAAGTATTTGGACACACTCAAAATGTTGTATGAAATGTTAAATAAAAACTGTCAAATGAGTCGCTTTCATTTAGACGTATGCAAGAGATAAATCCCGGATGTATTTTACGTACTGGGAAACGCCTAGAAACATAATTTTCATATTTTATGCAACATTTTGAGTGTGTCTAAATCTTGTTCCAAAATCTGGCACAAATTGATGTATGCCCCGTTAAAAAATGCGAACTTCTGATATTCCAGCTAGTAGCTGCGAGGACAAGAACGAAGAGTACAAGTACTGCGGCTCCGCCTGCCCCGCGCGCTGCGGGGACAAGCCGGGGAGTAGGGTGTGCGCGGTGACCTGCGTCAAGGGGTGCTTCTGCAAGAAAGGGTTCGTCCTCAACTCCCGCAACAAGTGCGTCGCCCCGGGCAGCTGCTAACTTTTGACAAAGTGCCTCTAAATTTTTAAACCGTCAAAAATATACATTCAAGGACTATTCTTGAAAAGAAAATAGTTTTGCTACTACCACCATCACGCCGTTTCCTCGCAGGGGTAGGCAGAGAGTACAGAACGCCACACTCGTCTGTCGTGATGTACACTGAAATGACAAGTTTAAAATGTTTTTATACACGTTTTGTTGATTGTTCTTGTACGACAATATCATTGTAATTTTCTTAAATTATATTGTAATATGTTTTGACACAAATAAAAAATTAATTCTTCATGCCCCTCGTTTCATTCATTTGATGAATTGTTGTCTTTACACGTGTGTGATATACCTAAAGCGCAGTAAAGAATGTTCACAACGTCGCATCAAGTAAACTGAGCGAAAGACTGCACAAAAGGTATTTTTTTTAATGATAAATAAATAAATAATTCGAAATATCTCTGTTTTTAAAATCGAATGTCTCAAGTCTTTCCGTAGTATTTTTTATTTTATTTTCTGAGACCAGAAATTGTTTTTTTTTTATTAGTTTTTTAGTATTTTAAGTTTTTTTTTACATTTTATTCAGGTAGTAAGTGACTACTTTATTTAAAATATAAATATACAAAATACACCGTTTTCATTAAAAAAAATACATTAATATACTCGTTTCATCAATATTTAAAAAATAAATTCATAAATATATTGCTTTCGTCAATATTAAAAGATAAATACATAAATCTATTGCTTTCATCGATATTTACAAAATAAATACAATTATACATTACTTTCATCAAATCATTTTTAATTCATTACTTTTTTTAAATTCCATAAGAGTGTTGTACATATTGAATTTTTGATAAATAAATGCTTTTCAATATTTGTATCAACGACTAATGAATAATTTGTTATTGATAATAGTTGCAACGGGATTTAAAATGTAGTTTTCATTAAATAAATGATTAAGGATAATTCTTTTTGAAAGTTTATAACGTTCAAAAAGACTTATCTTTGATAATTTATTTAATGAAAACTACATTTTAAATCCCGTTGCAAATGAAATACTTTTTAACAAGAAAGAACTACGGAATGGTTAATAAGTTCAACCCGTTCCGGATTTATAACATAAGTTTATTTTCCCATTGAGTGGTTGCAAATCTTCGACGATTTCCGGATGCACTCGGAAACAGTCGGGTCCCACAAACCCCGTACGCAAAAACTAAAAACAACAAAAAAGCACGCAAGTCAAAATCAAACAACTTACTAAAAAATGCTTTTTAAGTGCACGATCGTTTTATACCAGGAGCGCATTAAAGTGCGTCGGTGAGGAGTGTCGTTTTACTGGGTGAAGGGTTTGGCAGTTGAGGATGAAAGGAAAGCTCTGTTGCACTCAATGGTGTTCGGGCTTGTTCGGTAGTTTCCGGAACCGCTCGGATCACTGGCGGATTGCTCGATTGGACGCATGCGTGTGTCGCAGCGCCCGGACGTCGGCGTCGCGAAATTCCGTTCGGTACCCGAGAACTGCTAACTGCTGCATATTTTATAACATTATAAAATTATATAAATGTGTTATTACTATTAGTCAATATTACATTTATATTAGTAAATAACTAATTCCTACCCAACCTAATTTTGAAGATGGAGAGTGAAATTAAAGGACGCGTCACGTTTAACGGGGACATTTCGTTACACGACTGAGAAGAAAGACGTAAAGTAGAGAGAAGAAAAAAAAAAGAAATACTTCTACGCCACCAGAGTGAAGCAAAAAAGACCGATGTATACACAAGATACAAATCGATAGAATAAGATAGTGTCGTGCATTCGATAGTGTAGTGTTGTATTTATTTTCAAATGCTTCTCTCTCTGTCTCTCACATTAAACGTTTTTAATTATTTATTTTAAGATGTTTCACTTCTATCACGTGTATGTACGTTTTCCAAAGTATTTTTTCGTAAGTAGTAAATATTAAAAAGATTGTATTTTATTGATCCAGTGTAATACAACTTTCAGTTAAACTTGATTTTGTCACGATTTTGTATTTTTTAGCATTTATGTTTGAAATATTTTATCTTAAGTGCTAAACTTTTAGACGTATTACACTTCTGTTTAAAAAAAATATAGTACGAGTACACTGTAAAAACCTTTGAATAGAGCTTCGAAAGCAATAATTCACGATTTTGTAAAATTTAAAGAGTCTAAAGGCGTTGATTCTAAACGCATTAACCACTTATTTAGACAAATATGACTTTACTTCTATCTCGTAGATAAAAATATTTTTTTCGTTCATTTCTTCAATGTTAACTTCCTAACAATATGAATCGTCGATCGGTGTCAAAAAGTGCCATAAAAAAACGTCCGGAATTAAAATTAAAATTATCTTTACTACGTACTTAACTACGTCGATTTCCAAAGAATGTGAACATTTTAAAGTAGTGTAGAGAAAAAATAACAACATTTCCAATTTTTTTTTCGCTAATATTAGCTTCTTGATATGATCAATCGACAAGCAGGTATCCTGCTTGATGGTAACTCCGATTAAAAAAAAAAAAACAAATATTTAATATATAGTTGAATCCGGCTAGGTTACGTGAATATTACACCCGGACCTGGGCCAAAAAGGAGTAAGTCCCTTATTTCTTACACTTTCCCTGGCAATGAGCAAAACCAGTACCAGGGCAGCACGCGACTGGGGAGGTATACTTCACCGTTCCTCCGTTCCGCATTCGCTTCACAATAAATCCGCCGTGTCAAATACCGAACTATATCCGATCAACAATCGAAAGGGCCGAGTACCTCCTCGCATGCATGTCCGCCGGGTAGTTTTATCGATCCTGGATCACGTGGAAATGAGCTGAGGACGACAGCCTTCGCTCATTAAATTTGTGTTTGGAGTTTTGCCGCATTTTCGGTTCGAATTTGAGATGTAGATATTGTTGCCATGCTAATAATATCACTCCAAAACTGGTAAGTACCTACCCTACTTTAAAATATGTCAAAATAATAATTTCTCTTCATCTACAGGTCCACGAAACTTCTATTCTACAAGTTGTTTCATTAAAAAAAAAACTTTAAAACTAAGAACTGATAAACCAAGGATATAAAAGTCAAGATAATAATTTCAAATAAAACTTATTAATTATTTTTTCAATGTTTATTATAATTTTTTTAAAAAAAATAATAAATAAATAATAAAAGATTTTTAAAAATAATTTTTGAAATATTTAATAATTATATTGTAATTGTGTAATTATATTAAAATAATAATAATAATTTTTGGGATATTTCTCATAAATTAAAAATAATGAATTTATAGAGCAATCCAACATTTAAAAAAAAGATATTGTAAATACTGTAGTTATATTAATTTTTTTTATTATTAGTTAAGTGATATAAATACGATTTATATATTGATAGATTTTTTTAAAACATAATGTATATATATATATATATATATATATATATATATATATATATATATATATATATATATATATATATATATATATATATATATTTATATCAAATATAATCATAATAATAATAAATTAATAGTTTTTTTATACGAATATAAAAGGACATTTACTGAACAAAGAAAGTAAATATATTTTTTTTGTGGTTTAAAAACAATCTTTTTTATCTTTAGAAATATACCTTTATAAGAACAACAAAAGAGTTTTTATAAATAAATTGATTTATTTTAATCTAATTCATAGTGCATCGTTTCGAATCAGTGTAATTTTAAAATTAATTAAACAGTTCTACCACCAGATGCCGCATGCGTCGCTCAGAATAAAACAAAAGACTTCCGATAATATTATTAACTGTCAGAATCAGATAGATAGATAGATAGATAGATATAAAGTTATTATAAAGATAAATTAAGAATAAACTTTAATTACAAAGCAACACATTGTTTATTTTATTATTATACACCCACTTTACATATTATTTACACGCAATTTACAAAAGAAAAATATTACCACGTTATAAAACGACAATTTTGTTAATTGGAAATGGATTATGAAACATTAGATGTATTAAAACAATTACTACAATATGTTCGGAGTGAGAGAGAAAAATTAGAAGATGATCAAAGAAAACGATTAGAAGATAATCAAAGAAGACGTGGAATTTAAGAACTAGTGATAAAATTAAAAATAAAAATCATGTGGATAAAATTTCTACAAAATATAAAATAAAATATACTCCAGAAAAGAAGAATTTCGAAGCAGATTGTGTGAGCAGGAATCCAGTATTAGAATCGAAGGAAAATGCAAATGAACAATTAAAAGTTGTAAATTTGGTTAAATTAGAAGATATTGTAAAAGATCAGAATAAAAATGAAGACATACAAATAACACAGAAACAGTGCTTGAAGAATGAAAATAAAAATAAAGTAGAAAAAAATACTACAAAATATAAAATAAAATATACTGCAGAAAAGAAGAATTTAGAAACAGATTGTCTAAAAAGGAATCCAGTATTAGAATCGAAGGAAAATGCAGATGAACAATTAAAAGTTGTTAATTTGGTTAAATTAGAAGATATTTTCAAAGATCAGAATAAAAATGAAGACATACAAATAACACAGAAACAGTGCTTGAAGAATGAAAATAAAAATAAAGTAGAAAAAACTTCTACGAAAGATGAAATAAAATATACTCCAGGAAAGAAGAATTTAGAAGTAGATTGTCTAAGCCGGAATCCAGTTTTAGAATCGAATAAAAATGCAGATGAACAATTAAAAGTTGTACATTTGGTTATATTAGAAGATACTTTAAGAGATCTGAATAAAAATGAAGGAATTCAAAAGAAAAAAACAAATGGATTGAGAAAAACTGTGTCTACTTTAAAAGGGTCAAGAAAAAAAAAATACAAAAAAAAAGAAAGAAAAAAAAAAGAACGGAAAAAAAGAAAAAAAAAGAAAAAAAAAATACAAAAAAAAAGAAAGAAAGAAAAAAAAGAAGGAAAAAAAAGAAAGAAAGAAAAAAAAAAAAAAAAACTTTATCATGTCACTAAACTTATACCAGTCCCTTCACTACAAGAAGATGATCCGGAGGACGAGTGAAAATTTACAATGAATTTTCATTCCCAAGGGGGGAGATGTAATAAAATAACTAGGTACCTACCTATACATTTTATTAAGTACTTACAAAAAGTACCTACATAAAACAGTTCTACCACCAGATGCCGCATGCGTCGCTCAGAATAAAACAAAAGACTTCCGATAATATTATTAACTGTCAGAATCAGATAGATAGATAGATAGATAGATATAAAGTTATTATAAAGATAAATTAAGAATAAACTTTAATTACAAAGCAACACATTGTTTATTTTATTATTATACACCCACTTTACATATTATTTACACGCAATTTACAAAAGAAAAATATTACCACGTTATATATATATATATATATATATATATATATATATATATATATATATATATATATATATATATATATATATATATATATATATATATATATATATATATATATATATATATATATATATATATATATATGTATATATATATATATATATTTATATCAAATATAATCATAATAATAATAAATTAATAGTTTTTTTATACGAGTATAAAAGGACATTTACTAAACAAAGAAAGTAAATATATTTTTTTTGTGGTTTAAAAACAATCTTTTTTATCTTTAGAAATATACCTTTATAAGAACAACAAAAGAGTTTTTAAAAATAAATTGATTTATTTTAATCTAATTCATAGTGCATCGTATCGAATCAGTGTAATTTTAAAATTAATTTCTTATGAATGCAAGATAATCTGTTCTGCGCTTCAGGTACACGTCCAGGGTAATTTAAATAAATATAAGAGTAAATACATACATTTATTTTCAACACCCAAGAAAAAAATTAAATAAAAACTTGTCCAACCTAACGTTACCCGGGAGCTCCGGTGCAGTATTCATAGCCCTAACCACAATACTACGGAGGCGGACAAATATTTTTTTCTCTACAACATTTTGAGTGCGTTCATATCCTTGTTCACAAATCTGTTATTTTTGAATTTTGACGTCTCAACATTGATGAAAAAGAATATGGATGTTTAGGTATTTACAGGGCTTACGGCTTGTCATAGGCTGGTTAAGTGATCTCTTTACACACGTGTAACATTCACCATTTCACCAACGAATTAACAACTATTATACCCTCACACATATAATAATAAAAATAATAAAACCCTTATCCGCACCCCAATGGTACATAGGGCACTGTGTCATATTAACGCAGTGTTATCTTGATCGTTTTACACATGAAGGAAAGGTGATCAGCCCTCCGCTTCAGGTACCAGTCCAGGGTAATATTGAATAAATATGACAGTGAAAAAATATAAAATAATTCGGGTAGGATATTGCATACAACTAAATAAAAGGGTCAATATTGGATAGAATGGTGAAGTAATAATTTAACATATGACAGGTCGTAAGCTCTGAAAATACCCATCATCCATTTTCTTCTTTTTGAGATGTTAAAATGTAAAAAAATAATTTTCATTTATTTAAAATCCTTTTAGAAAGATATCAAACCTGCTTTTAAAAAACGTTTGTAATTTTTAAATAAAATCGTTATCCATATGTAGACCAGTGTTCCGCAAACTTTTTCTGTTGAAGGTACACCTCCCAAATTAAGAAATTTCAGAAGTACACAAAAAAAACGAACATAGTTCATTCAATATTGATTTAATATCAAAATATATTGGAAAAACATATAATATCATAATAAACCCTTACCGCACCCCAATGGTGCATAGGGCACTGCTTCATATAAACGCAGTGTTATCTCGATCGATTACACATGAAGGAAAGGTGATCAGCCCTACACTTCAGGTACCAGTCCAGTGTAATATTGAATAAATATTAGAGTGAAAAAATCACTTGTATTTATTAAACCCTATGGGAATCGAACCCGGGACCCCCAGAGCGGCAGGCGAGCATGCTGACCATTACACTACGGAGGCGGACATATCATAATATCATAACAAAGTTTATTTAATATCTTCACAAAACAAGACTTTTTTTTCCGCGGCACACTAACTAATCACCACGGTACACCAGTGTGCCGCGGCACACACGCGGCGGAACAATGATGTAGACCAGGGGTTCCCAATCTTTTTTAGACCGCGGCGCTTTTAGAAGTTTAGTATTTTGTCACGGCGCCCTACTTTAGTAAGCTATTTAGAATAGATAATGTGACTATGTACATATCGCTCACTCCTTTCAAGAACGTCATAAATCAAAAATCGACAATTTTGAGTTGTGCATGTTTTCGGAATGCCCAGAAAATGTACTATATCCCAGCAAAAGAGGCATGTTTTTAACTTAATATCTACCCGCTGCAGGGCAGAAAGTGTTGTTTTTGCATTTTGAAGAAAATGTATTATTTAATAATTTTTTTAAATATACTAAATATTTTTCAAATGGAGAAAAAACCATCAGGTTTTACCTAAAAAGATGTGTTGCACAGAAAAAGTTTAATAAATGGCTTGATATTTATTTTTAATACATTGTATTATAGTTTTAAACTTTAAAAACGTTCTCCTGAAAAATCAAGATTTTTGATTTATGACGTTCTTGAAAGGAGTGAGCGATATGTATATGTATTATAGTCAAAATAAACAGGTACCTAAAATAATAGTAGTTGGGTAGAAAGATGCTAGCTCTCAAAATAAAAATTGTTGCTTTATAGGTACCCCGAGAATATTTGTGGTTTCGGATAATGATAGAGGATCGACTCACGGCGCCCCTCTTGACTTTCTACGGCGCACCAGGGCGCCGCGGCGCACACTTTGGGAACCCCTGATGTAGACAATAGAATATCTTTCTATCTTATCATATTTAAGCATTCACAATTTTTAGTCACAGGACTTCAACAAAAGTTTAACAATCCTGGCGGGTAAAATTATTAATAACACAGTATTGCCACATGTAAGAGTATTAAATTTCGTATTATGGCAGTCTTGACGCATTATTAAAGTATACACAGAATAATATAATGTTAGAGAACCATATACTTGTACACATGCTGAGTTATAATGAACTTTATTACACATTTTGACGGTTTAGCACAGTGTACTACATCGCGAATTCTATCAAATGTCATACTTATCTCAGAACACTATTATTTTTAACATGCTTGATGTAATAATTCGTCATCAACGAATAACGAGCATAATTCGTTCCAGAATTTTTCCCGTTAAGCGAAAAATTTTTTTTGACTGGCGCGGAAGACCCGGCTCACAAGTAAATGTCGAGAAAAAGAGACTTACCCTTTCTCTGTCACTCGTTATGAGAGGTTCCACTGTACACACACACAGATATACATATATATATATATATATATATATATATATATATATATATATATATATATATATATATATATATATATATATATATATATATATATATATATATATATATATATATATATATATATATATATATATTCAATTCAATTCAATTTATTCAATAATTAATATATACATTACAAACAAACATTTAAGGCGTATACATTAAAAAAACAAATTAAAAATTACACAAGAAGACTCTTGTTAAATGTGTAGAAGAATCTTGCTTCGGAAAACTCCTTCGGACATATGGAACAGATCAATATCCAATGTGATATTGTTCAACATAGCGGTAGCTCTTCCTACAGGCATACATCGGCAGGTTGGTCCTGTGTATAGGAATCTGAAACAATCTATGCCGACGCTATATATATATATATATATATATATATATATATATATATATATATATATATATATATATATATATATATATATATATATATATATATATATATATATATATATATATATATATATATATATATATATATATATATATATATATATATATATATATATATATATATATATATATATATATATATATATATATATATATATATATATATATATATATATATATATATATATATATATATATATATATATATATATATATATATATATATATATATATATATATATATAAATATACATATATACACATATACACAGCATATGAAGAGTTCTTTACGGGGGTATGGATATGTGGAGCGAATAGATAACGAGAGAATGACTAAGAAAATATATGGCATAATCGGAGGGCATGTATGACTAGATGTATGGATGTGGAGGAAGCGAGGAGTGTATATAGGGATAGAAGAGTGTGGTGTTCCATCCTTTCTGCCTACCCTTCTGGGAAACGGCGTGATGGTATTAGTAGTAGTATGTATATATATATATGTATATCTCGCATCATCGACCATTATTTTGTCATATGGAATACCCATATTTAAATAAAACATTTATGTTTGTTGATTTATCGTTACCGTTTTTTTCAATTTAATCATAAATAACTAGATTTAGTATATTTCCTAAAACAAGCCTTTCCGTATTCATCAGTCCGACCTACAAATAGACCGGAAACGCGGAATGAGGCGGATGTGTTTACTTCCGAATCTTGCTGACCAATCAGCAAACGAGGAAATTATTCAAATATGAAATGGATACAACATGTTTTTTTTCCTAAATACATACATAAATAATTCAAATTTGGGTCATATACCATTTTTCCATCTTTTATAATAAATATATACTTCTTTTTTTAATTTGAAATATGTTGTTTAATTTTTATATACAGCAAGTCATTGATGCGTTAAGAGAAGGCATGGTAAATGAAATACAAAGGGGCAAAAACACATTTTAAGTAATAGTGGTATTCACTAAGTAAAGCTTTAATTAAAAAAAGTAAAATACAAGGACAGAAGGTAGACATAATAAGGTATGCAGACGATAGAGCACTGATTGGTGACACGCAAAAAAACATAATACGACCACAAACAAAAACTAAATGTATGGTCGTAGGAAAAGAGGAATTAAGTGCAGTATCGAACAGATTAATTGAAACAAAACATTTTTTGTTGTATATTCATAAAAAAAAATTTCGTAAAATCTTTTGTTTATTAGTAATATCACAAATTAATATTTAATATGATCTCATTTGGGGTCAATAAAAGATTTTACTCTTCTTGGCAACTATTATATAAGGTTTTGGCATGTGGATGCCATTTTTTCGTCTTGATACCAAACCTGAATTATGGACAAAATGAGCTTTTCCACCGTAGTGCAATCAATTTTGGAGAGCCGATTCTAACAGCTTGCCTATAGATTTTCAATTAGGTTTATGTCTGACAAAATTCTTGACCAGTCCAACATAGTTAATTGTTTTTTGTGAAAAATTTCAGCATTTTTTTTTTGGATTTGTGGCAGGGGGTTAAATCCTGATGAAATATTCCATTACCATTTAACCTTCGTTATTGTATATCTGGTAGTATCTTTTATGTATAATTGGGTGACACTTCTCGCTATTCATCATCTCAGTCACTGAAAGAAGTAGCCCTGGTCCATAATACGAGGGTTCCCCAAAACATTTTTTAGAGGGTGTTGAAAATATGAAAAAAAATGTTTTGTTCCAATTAATCTGTTCGATACTGTATAAATATTGTATCTACTACATAGTGAAAATATAAAACAAGAAAAGCATTTGTTTAGTTGGAGCGCTACGTGCAGCGCAGTCAAGGGATAACTGGAGAAGAGTCATTGCTTCCACAAGGGTCACAACCCTCAGCAATGCGGACTAAGACGGAGAAATGGAAATATATTTATGTAGTTGTAAATGAAATGTTGTAATGAACAATGTCCGTCTCCG
Source organism: Brachycentrus maculatus (assembly GCF_059751285.1). Classification (NCBI taxonomy): domain Eukaryota; kingdom Metazoa; phylum Arthropoda; class Insecta; order Trichoptera; family Brachycentridae; genus Brachycentrus; species Brachycentrus maculatus. The sequence goes on from NW_028280889.1 coordinate 1,150,630, forward strand.
TAGTGTAATGGTCAGCACGCTCGGCTACCGTTCTGGAGGTCCCGGGTTCGATTCCCAGGGGGGGTAAAATAAATATAAGTGATTTTTTCACTGTAATATTTATTCAATACTACCCTGGACTGGTACCTGAAGTGGAGGGCTGATCACCTTTCCTTCATGTGTTAACGATCAAGATAACACTGCGTTTATATGACATAGTGCCCTATGCACCATCGGGGTGCGGATAAGGGTTTTATTATTATTTAATGAACCTATCTGGATATAAAACTGATTTTCCGATAAAAAAAATTGAAACTCAACGCTATCTATGGTAATTACTCTATAGTATCCCAAATGACATAAGTGTTTAAAACACTGAAACTGATCGCAGTGGTGCGAATAAAAAAGATATTTTAAGTTGTAATTAATGGAAATTCTCACTTACTACACAATTATTATACTACGCGGTCGATTTTTACGAACATTTTTCTGGATAGCATGGAGATTATCAAATAATATTGCCTTTAAACGTTCATCTATATTATTCAGTCAAGTTTGATCAAGAGAACATGACCGTACGGGTGTAGAAATATATATTCGTACCAATCCACATCCGATAGTACATTATAGCATTAAAATAATGTACAGGTATTTTATTATTAATTGAATTACGAAAAAGCACTTTGTAATTATTTTTATAAGCCATTTTGTGCGCAAAATGTAAATAACGCGAATAAATATTACCAGGACAGCATACAAGTAGGGGTAGGTGGTAAGCTCGTGGGAAATTCCTGGCACTAGGCACTTCACATCCGCTGCCATTTCGCTGTGGCGAGCTTGCCGGAAATGACGAGTGAAGCGAATGTCGTAATTTAATTAACCTGACTGCCTTCACCGGGTCTGGCTTTCATTTTAGATTTCCACGATTTTCTTTATAATTTACAAAACATGGGAAGGTGTAACTAATATGTATTTCGTGCTTTGCAAAATTCAAATAAAAGGTAGAACTCATTATGTAATATCAATATTTGATCAAAGTAATTTGAATATTTGAATTCGCTTTACAACGATTGATATATTACTATAATTGATTAATTGAGAAAAAATAGAAAATCATGTTTTCAAATGTTTCCCACTATCTAAAAATAATCCGGGATTCGAAACTTGCATACATCCAACTAAAAGCTAAAAGTCATGGGATTGATCAGATATATAGGAGTTCCTAAAATTTCAGAAGTGTGGTTGTTAGTCATGGGTATCTTGGTGAATTTTGCACGTGTTTAAAGTGATCACGTAATTAGCCTATGGACAGGTCATAAGCCCTGTAAATATCCAAACTTTCTCAATCTTCTTCATCTATGTTGAAATGTCAAAAAATGCAAAAAATAATTTAACGAATTAATAGAACTCGCTAAACTTAGTTATGAATATGAATTGTCGGGTTGTGGTCCCGTGGTTAGTATCGCAGACTCTACAGCCAGAGTTTCTCGGTTCGAACCAACTCTAGCAAAATTTGATACCTAATTCTAATAATGAGCTGCTTAGGCTCACAGAAATAGTAGTAAATTGGAATATTTGTGTAAATAATAAAAATACAAATATTTCTCTTTTTTTATTAAAAAAAGAGAGTTTTTTATTATTATTTATATCTCAACATAGCTGAAGAAAAATATGGAAGTCTGAGAATTTGCTGGACTTAAAAATAGTTATCATTAGCCGTTTTAAGTGATCACTTTACATTGTGTAACATTCACTATTCTACTTTTGACTGACAACCGCGCTACTCAAATTTCTGAACTTGTGTTTGTGTTTCAATTGAAAAGATCAACTGTATGTTACTTTGTCAGCGACATCTATGGCTGAAAAGTTGGTTATTACTCACATAAGTTTGTGGAATTCAACCGTGTAGTGGAGTTGCTAACTAAACTAAGAGTAATGTCCACGTTTACCCTCCCTCGGAGGAAATAAATCAACTTTTTGTGCTGGAGCTTACGAATTGAGTTTTAAAGCAATCAATCTTAGGATTTTCCAAGAAAAGGTCCGCTAAGTGATGTCGGTAGATCGACTGTGTATTATTTGCGATGATAGAGGAATACGAACGAGTAAAAGGAGAGTTTTCTCACAATGGGATGGACAGATATGATTTATTGGGTATCGGGAGCGCAGAACCACCGAAGGATCGGAATTTTCCAAGGCGTCCTTAATACGAGAACACTTTGTTTTATAGGTCTATTTTATAAAAGCGGTAATCGATTATTTTTATCATAATGAAGAACACTGAAAACCTCTCTTCTGTAATAGCGATCGCTTACGATTTTTCGTAGTGCCATAAATTTTGGCAAAATAATATCATACGAGTGACATATTTTGAAGTATTATAGGTTAAAAAGAGATTTTAAAAGTCTATTTTTTGCACTAAATAATAACAGCAAAACGAAAGTTTCTTGAAATAAAACTAACAAAAGCATAGATAAATTGCAAGAATTATATTAATATTTTAATTTTAAACCATATTTCCTCCCTATCTGGAGTATTTAGAGTCCAAAAACTGTGTAAATTACTTAATATACATTAATTATTCTAAATTTCTCATTTTTCTTGTTGAAATTTTAATAATTTATCAAAATTAGCTTTATAATGACTGACGGTAATTTACCTACTAGAAAAAATATGGTTTAAATTGGAGGAGGTAAAAAGGATACTCTTTTATATAGATTTATTAGTATTTTAGTTAGTTACCAGTTCAAATATTAACATATTGTAAATACAAGTATTAGAAATGACATTTACAGAATACAAAAATATCCATAAAAATTCAAACTTCATGAATATTTTGACGAAAAGAGTTGGTTAAAGATTAATATGTAAAAATAGTTCTTTCACTCAAATCATAGCTTTTTTACCACGGCCAAAAAATAATTAATTTCTTAAACGAAATAAAAATAATTTATTAAATAAAATAAAAACATAGAAGTTTGACCTTTAGATTTTCTGTATATATCAGGATAACATGAAAATCAGAAACTTAAAAATATAAAAAAAGTATACCGATATTTTACCGTTTTGCGTGCATTATTAAACCGCTTGCCGACACGAACGCACTTAAATGGATCAAGCTGAAAGAAAACGCACGAACATTTTTATAAAAGCATTATAAGCTCAATAAATATAATCGAAAATCATTTGTTTTCCAAGGAAAAATATATCTGCAAACACGCAGCGCAGATTGAAAGGGTATAAAATTACCAGGAGACCATAATGCGCGCAGATAGCAAACACATTAGGCACTTCTTGACAATGGACAGCGGAGCTTTTTTGTACACTCGATATCATATCTGTCACCTCCTCTACTTATCTGGAAGCCTGGGAGTAATAAATGAACGTGACGAGACGAAGCGTTTTTTAAAAGTGATCTATAAAAAATATCGAGTTTCATTTATAATCAATCAATTTTATTTGAATAATATTTATTTTTTACTAACAGTTCATGCATTCCTAGAAGCCTAGGTGTAACTGACATCCACATATAGTAGAGGAAAGACAATTGAGATGGTATGGGCATTAATGACGTAGAGAACCTGAACATATTTTAAACCAGGCAATCAACATGGATCTTCTTCGAAAGACGTCTCGAGGAAGACCAAAAAATCATGGATGCTACAGTAAGATAACACGATTCGAAGGCATGGCGGTTGAACTAGGTATTATTGTCCATGATAGAAGGACCCACAAACTGAGGACATGGAAGGCTGACCCCAACAGTCTACAAAGACGATAAGTTGGGATGGAGCCAGGAAGAAGAAGACTAAGAGTTCATTCTACTTTATCCAAATATTTCATATCACCACTGCACGTGTGCATGATGCTTCAATTCTTAAAATAATATGAACGTTCAATGTAAACATTTAATGCTTTTCCACTTACCAATGACGTCCTGTTCACATTGCTTACGATCAATATGATAAATATTAAATGCGTCAGAGATCGCTTTAAATTTTCTTTTGTCCTTTATCTATAAATCTTTGCCTACTCGTGTAAGTTATGTTAAATATTTAGAACACTAAAACAAATTTATAAGGCGAATGTAATTGGAGATAAAAGCAATGGAAGACCAAGAAAATTTGTCACGATCAAGTAATAAATATTTGAAAGTATTTAGAGCAGGAGTTGAAATAATCAGCGGATTTGCGTGAGGAGATTCGGGAATGTAGAAGAGGCAAATATTATATTATTTCGAGAAATAAAAATACTTTGTGTTCTGATCCACTCACATTTTTATTAACCAACTAGTTTCGGCAACAACCTGTTGGCCTCTACAGGGTTTCATTCATTACCCATTTGAAACCCTGAAGAGGGCAACAGGTTGTTGCCGAAACTAGTTGGTTAATAAAAATGTGAGTGGATCAAAACACAAAGTATTTTTATTTCTCGAAATAATATATCAATATGATCAGTTTTTTGAGTTATGACGTTCTTGAAAGGAATGAGCGACATGTAATGTCAAAATGTACATATTATGTAATTAAGCAAATATATGCTACGAAATACCCATTGCATTCCCTATTCAAAGGACTGGATATTATTACATAAAAATTTATATCAGTAAGAAAAAAATATTTCTAAGAACTCATTTTCCCTGGATTATGAAGTGGGCATGAAATCTATTCATATTTTACGGGACTTATCGGACACCGTTACATCAAAAGGATAAGTGCTTAAATTTTATGGAAAAAGGATAGTCATAAAGGAAGATCTACTTTTTATTATCCTTTGCATAATATTTGATATTAGATGAGATGAAAAAAATACGGCCATTTTATGTCTGAAATAAAACCTCAGATGGAAATTTCTATATACATGTTTTATATATTATTTCCAAATATAATTTTTTTTTTGTATAATAATAATAAAAATAATAAAACCCTTGCCGCACCCCAATGGTGCATAGGACACAGCTTCATATAAACGAAGTGTTATCTCGATCGTTTACACATGAAGGAAAGGTGATCAGCCCTCCACTTCAGGTACCAGTCCAGTGTAATATTGAATAAATATTAGAGTGGAAAAACCACTCTTTTTTTTGTAAATGTTTTGGATTTTCATTTTTTAAAGAATATATAAGTATTGATTTTTTTTAAACTCCTGACCTTTCAATAACTCTCTTCTTTACAAAACCATGTATTTAATCCGAGGAAAAACTTATTTTTTCAATATAAAAACAATGTTTTAAGCAAAAATATCATTTGCGTTAAATATTATCTTAGTTTACAGAAAATTAAGTTGCGGGCAATGGAATACCCGTCTAAAGTGGTAAATTTTCACATTTCTTGCGTAATTCTGTTACCCGCGAGGGCTTTCGTAATAAATCAATAAAATTAAGTAAAAACTTTTGTTTCTGAACTTTAAATTATTTTAAACTTAATCTTTATGTAAACACAAAACAGCGCGTTAAACAGTTTAAACACCACTTTCAATTCTCTCACAGTTTTCGACGGTCCGATAACGTTCGGAGAATTACTTTTTTTGTTTACCCATTTACTTCTCAAAGCACGCTCACAATTCTGCGTACGCAATGAGAATGAATTAGGAATAATTTACTTAAAATACATGGCATGTTTTTCGGTTATAAATCTTTCACTTCATTATGGGTTTCTATTGAACTTGTAACGTTTTTGTTCTCACTCCATGTATGGAACGAAATTCTCTGAACAATATAAAGTAAAAAAAAAAACATTTTGCATATAGTAGTAGCGTGTTTTGGCAGTAAAGGTATGCTATAGATCAGGCCTGGCTAACCTAAATTGCACCCCAGGCCACATTTTCCCCAAGGGCCGCATACAGACAGCAATAATAAAATAAAAAGTATTTTTGTACTTACTGATTTTTTATTGTTATAAATAATTTTAATGCAGAGGTAATCAGAAAGAACAATCAGGGTTGTTATGAAAAAAAACAACATTACTATAACCAGATGTAAAAAGAATACACACATTGAACTAACCTGTATAGCAATAAACATTTTTATAAATTTTAACAATCAAAATTATTAAGGTGTGTTGAGATGATTTGGACATGTGGAACGTATGAGTGAGCAAAGAATGGATTTATGAGGCGAATGTACTTGGAAAAAGAAGCAGAGGAAGACCGAAGAAAACTTGGCACAGTCAGGTATGTCGAACACTTGAAAGCGGCCGGTTCAGGAATCGTAATAATCGGCGGGTATGTACATATGAGGAGGTGCATGTATGTGGAGAAGGCGAAGAATGTTTGCAAGGACAGAGTAGTGTGGTGTTCGATTCTCTCTGCTTACCCCTGAGGGGAAGCGGCGTGATAGTTAGTTAGTTAGTTTAAATAATTTGAATGCAAAGGTAATCAGAAAGTACAATCAGGGTAGTTTTACAAAAAACAACACATTACTACAACCAGATGCAAGAAGAAAACACACATTGAACTAACCTGTATATAGTAATAAACATTTTTATAAATTTTAACAATCAATATTATTAATTTGGACACATAAATCAAACAATATTATCAATTTTATTTTAAATAAAAGCAAATTTTCAATGACCACGCGGTGTGAGATTTGAGTTTCTTTTCACCAGAATATTTGCATTTCATGTAATTACAGAAACTTGATTAGTTATAAAAATATGATTTGAAGTATGTTCTGAATGAACCGATTTTTTTAAATTCGTCATACATGACCGCGGGCCGTACTTAAGGTCGCCGCGGGTTGGCCACTCTTGCTATAGATACAAGTACTCGCTATAGATACAAATACTCGTACTTATATGTCTGCTATAGATACAAATACTCGTACTTATATGATGTACTAAAAAACTCCTTGGGAACGGAATATGAAATATGTATTTCATTAATTCAGTGCCCGAGTCTCTGTTTTTCCTTTTTTTTCATTATTTGATTCGGCAGTGACTTTGTGGTAATATCTATCCATTTTTACACCGTATTATTGCGAATAGTACATTTCACCGTGTAAATTCTGTGGCTCAAAGAGTTAAGGTAGACGTGGGCCGTTTGTGAATCGTTAGAACTTAACGACCTGATCTTTTAAATTAACTGATTGACCGGATCCCAATTCTTAATGAATCCCGTACGCTAACTCTGATTCGTTAACTGGTTTACTGAATCGTGAAAGGATTTTTTTAGGCAACTTGTTCCATAAATATCAATTAAGGAACGAATCAGTGAGTTAAATTAAAATTAAGGCGAATATGTCTTAATTATCCGGTTTTATTAAATAAATAATAATGATATACATCAACTGATGCGGATCTTCGAAATGACCATATCTTTTCCACCTTTACCTCGAAAGGTTCGTACGTAGCAGTGCCTAACTTATACGAACTAACAGGTACAGGTATGAAACCCTGAGAATGCTTCTTTTCTTCTTATTCTTTGTCATTTAATTTTTCTTATACCAGGAATGTCCTTTACCCTATATTCCCGCACTTACGTCACCTACGTATATGTATTTTAACAAATAAACACTCCTACTAGTAGATCTAAGAATCAGGAGCTCATAACAACGATCAGATCTTTATACAGGTGACGCAGAATTAATCACCCTATGGAAAAATGTTCTAATTTGATATTTTTTTCAAGTCATGGTATTTGATAATTATATTACATAAGTTTATATCTACGTAATGTGCAAATATCGCTCACTCCTTTCAAGAACGTCATAAATCAAAAATCAACAATTTTCAGTTGTGCATGTTTTCGGAATGCCCAGAAAATGTACTACATCCCAGCAAAAAAGGCATATTTTAAACGCAATATTTACCCGCTACAGGGCAGAAAATGTTGTTTTTGCATTTTGCAGAAAAGGTATTGTTTAATTATTTTTTTAAATATACTAAATATTTTTCAAATGGAGAAAAAACCTTCAGGTTTTACCCAAAAAGATGTGTTGTACAGTAAAAAGTTCAATAAGTGGCTTGATATTTATTTTTAATACATTGTGTTATATTTTTAAACTTTAAAAACGTTCTGAAAAATCAAGTTTTTTGATTTATGACGTTCTTGAAAGGAGTGAGCGATATGTCATGTGTTTAATTAAACGATGCGTTATGTCAATAGTGATTCACAATACGGTTTATATAACATGTAGAGTGGTCGGAATTCGCTCCAAGCTTAAGATTGAATGCATTTCGTGGGAGAGAATGCATTTAATGGCATCTGGGATTAATCAATACTCGATGAAACGAGTTCATAACATACTTGAGTACCCTCAATACGCCAGTGGTTTTTAGCGGAAATATGCAAAAACATATAGTTGTTGAAGGATGAAAGCAGACTGAATGCAGTCGAAATGCGAATCCCTCAGACGAATGTGCGGCAAAACGTCGTATGATAGATGTTGGAATGGTGAACTAAGGAAAGAATGCAAGGCTGAGATAAGCATTATCGAGAAAATTAAGAAATGTACGTTGAGATGGTATGAACAAATTTATGAGGCAAATAAAGTTGTAAAAAAAACAGGGGAAGACCGAGGAAAACTTTCATGTTTGTCAAATACAAAGCGACCGGGTCAGATGTCGAAATAATTGACGGGTATGTAGGTACATATGAGGAGATGCGTGAATGTGGAAAGGGCGAAGAATGCTTGCAAAGACAGGGTGGTATGGCATTCTATTCTCTCTGCCTACCCCCGTAAGGGAATAATTCCCAGTTCATCTTCAGCTAATTTAAATTATTACTTTATAATCGTGTTAAGACTTCATTCGAACATCTATACAATTTGTTTTCCATAACCTGTATATTTACGACAAATGTCGTAAAAAAAAAATTGTTTTTAACTTCACAAGAATATCGCTAGATGTCACTACAAACTGTCTTTTATCCCAAGAATTCTGAGAAAATCAAGATAGCACTGAAAATATAAAGTTGAAACGTACACATGAATATTTACTAAACAATTTTTAAAAATGTTTGATGTCATATTTACAAAAAATAATTCATATTTATAAAATGTACAAAGATTATGCAAGCATTTACAAATGTCCCAATCATTTATGGAGATTTTCCTTTGTGATGGATAACGCCAAGGGCAGTGTTAGTACCAGGAAGACAGCAACACGAGGCGGGCAAAACAAAACATAATAGACAAACACTTTGATCTCATCTAAAGCGACGAGCGTACAAAGGTGTTCTTTTATGACGTTGATAAATCTGTATAGTCTGACGGTTCTCCTGTTGCCACAAATTTGCTTTGTGTTACTTGGAGAGTTGGGATTAAAAATATTTTAAAAATAAACATTGTTTACATAAATATAAATCAAATTCGAGTCGTTTTGTGTAACCATTTATGAAATTCCTTGTCGTTTTAAATCACGTACATATATTTACAGTATTTTGAGTAGGTATGTCCCACAAATCTGGATTATCTCCAATTAGGAGTTATTTTTCACGTTTCATCTCAACATAGATGAAGAAGAATATGGAAGTCTATGTATTTACAGGGCTTACGACCGTCATAGGCTTGGTTTAAGTGATCACTTTTACACACGTGTAACATTAACCAATTCTACCCACAATTGACAACAACACTCAACGCAAATTCGTGAAACTTAAGGTCCACGCAAATTCTCGAAACTTCTATATACATGTATTGATCAAACTCGAAACTCAGTATGCGAGAGTTCATTATAGCCATCAATGGTGGAATGAGGAAAGCTTTACTTATACTTTAGAGCATTGTTCCGCAAAGTGTGTGCCGCGGCATACTGGTGTTTAGTTGGTGTGAGAAAAAATCTAGTTTTGTGAAGATAACACAATTTCTTCCAATTTTAATCGCCTGTGCTCACTTAAGCAAGCTTACATTTGGCATTAAACATCATATGTTAAATATGTTTGCGCATTAAATTTATTTTGATAATAAATCAATATTTAATAAATTCTTAATTTGGCAGGTGTACCTTGAATAGAAAAAGTTTGCGGAATACTGCTTTAGTATACCATACTGAGAAGCAAATATGACGAAAATAAAGTAAATATAATAGCATAAAATAAAACAACAAAAGAAATATGTTTTAAAATATCAAGAAAAAAGTTTAGATAAAAAAGAAAGAAGATAGTCATTATGGTGGGAAATGATACAAGGAAGGAATGAAATAATGGACTGTTTGGGTTCCAATGATAAATGGTAATGTTTCAGACGTTATTTGTATATTAAAACACTTTTAAAGCTAATCCACTTTAAATTCAATAGTCAATGATAATGTTCACGGCAACTTTAAATTCTTTTAATAAAAAAAGTGGTTAAAAATGAATATTTAAGGCGAAATTTCTGAAATGTGCTCATTTTCTTTAAAATGTACAAATTATTATTGATTTTTAATGAATTTGATACGTACTTGCACCCCTTAGATATGTCTACTTAAAATTACAACATTTTTGTACCAGACGTTTCGGTTTAGAAATGATATTATATTAGTGAAGTTTGGTAATGACGAAAAGGTTCGGCATAATTTTTAACATACCGTAAAGTGGGTATACTTTGCACCATGGGTGATACTTTGCACCACCTTCTGTAAAGAAATTGTAGAGCTGGTCATCTCTGATACATGTCATTTTTCATTCTACTTTCTATTGTTTCTGATAGATGGCACTTCAATCCACTTTTTAGTTTACAGAAGTAACAGTCGGTCGCTATTGCTTCAATGCGTTTTTCCTGTCCGAACGTAAAGAAAGTTTTCTGTCTGAAAATTGTGTCCGAAAAAATCCAGTGGAATCAGTATACTGAAACTAGTTACAACAAGTGAGTGGTCTCTACATCATAGGTAGATAGGCCCTGCTTTTCTCAAATACTGTATTTTTTAGTTACGTTGTCAAGTTTATGTAAAAATAATATTTTTTTAAGAACTGACTTGTATTGGCCACATTTGGGGTAACATTGCACCAAGTGCAAAGTATCCACAAAAGGCCATAGTTAATTAATTTGATGAAAAGTCTTAAAACGGATAATACAACTTGACATGTTTGCTAAATATCTATTGGTTTTGTGTACTTACTTAATTCCTGATGGGATATTTTTTTCAAAAATGTCAAGAACACACAAACAGCGGCCTTATGCCAGACGATACTGCAATTTTACACCGAAGAGAGTGGAGCAGTGTGTGGAGGTCATTCGAAATGGTACAATCAGTCAAAGAAAGGCTGAAGAAATTTTCAAAATCCCCAGAAGGACGATTAACTATAAGCTCAAAGGTCAGCACACAAAACCTGTGGGAAAACCTCCGATATGTGACAAGTGCGAAGAGCAATCCTTCGTAAACTGCATAGTAGACATGAGTGAGTACGGTTTCCCAGTGAGTGTTTTTAACATTCGCTACATTCTAATAGCCTATTTGGATAGATTTGGCAGAAGAGTACGAATATTAAAGAACAACGTACCAGGCTCTAAATGGATAAGATCATTTTTGCAAAGACATAAAACCTTGACTGTTGCTAAAACTAGTCAGTTGCTTAATCGGTTGCCATTAAAAGCGTATGACGATGACGTGCGCCAGAGTTTTCAACAGTTTTTGGAAGAAAACAGATTCAACCCAAAGAATTCAGTCTTAAAACGCAGGAAAACAATACCGATAGAACCAGGTTAGAGCATTGCTCACAATCCAAATGTCGAAATGAACGTTGACGAGACACAAATGCTACCTGAACCAACTACATCAATGATCCCACCTTCCACATCGAAACTTCCAGCATATCTAGCATTAACTGATTATAGTTGACACGGAAGCTTTGAGGAAGAGGGAGAAGAACAAAAACGATGACTGAAACCAGTTATCGTATTTGTTCTTCCGTTTCATTAGGACCAGTAAAAAAGAAGGTGGGAAAATATGTCGTATTTCATTATGAAGGAGAAAATTTTCCGGGACAGATTTTGGAAATAAAGAAAGACAGAGCTGTTAAATCCATGCAGGAGAGTCTCAAAACGTGGAAGTGGCCGATGAAGGATGACTTTCTTCAATATTCTTGGAAGGATGTAGCGGGTTCCATAAAAGAACCGAAAATGCAATCCAAAAGAGGTTTCTTTACCGTCCCGGAACTTGACCATATTTAGACCTAATTTAATTTTGATTCCTATTACCTATATAGTACGATATGTTTTAATATCCACCTTTTATTTTATATAACTTTAAACCTTCAGTATTGAAAAAAAAAACATTTTTGTTAGATTTTTCAATATTTAAAAAAAAAAATTCTATCAAGTGTCTTATTTTTCCATAATTATACAATATTATAATCTGCATTTAGTGAACTGTGAGCCAAAACCCTTCATAAGGTGCAACAAAACTTGTAGGATAGCCTTTACTTTGCATAAATTTGGATTCTAGTACGAAAAGTGTAGAGAAAATATCATGGTGCAAAGTTGTACTTTACCCCGGGATACTTTGCACCAAAATATAAATATAAAAAAAAATACAGGCAAAATAGATAAAAATTTAAAAACGTATCAGACATGTTACAGGTATATGTGTTATTACATTGCAATAGTTGAAACCTCAGAAAAAGTAAAAAACCTGATCTGAATAGACAATTTTTTGAAAAAATGCAGTATTTTGGTGCAATGTAAACCCACTTTACGGTACTTCCAGAATAGTCGTGACTCGAGAAAAGATCTGCAATAACTAACTCCCTTTGTTCGTCTCCAAATTAGCGTGAATTTCCTATATAAAAATGTACTTAAATTCGTCATTACTACCAGGGTAACATTAAAAAGAGAATTTCATGGGTAAGTAAGATGATTTTTTGTATTGTAAAATGTCTCGTCTCGGATGTATAGGCAGTAATCTTCTTCACACTCTAGTTGCCTTTTATTGTACGAAGAACCATCTCTAACTTGTATTTTAGAGTTCCTTATTCTATAAAATGTTATATTCCCGTTTTAATATTACATGTCATAAGTACGGTTTTATTGGTTTTTTATTAGTACAGAAAGTACCGGAATGTCTGTTACAGAATTGCAGAAGTTTTAAAATAACGTTGTCGTAAATTTAAATTGTACAAAGGAAACAGAATACAGAATTACCCATTTACATATATCGCTCACTCCTTTGAACAATGTCATAAATAATTTATTTTTTTCAGGAGATCGTTTTTAAAGTTTAAGAATATAATGAAATGTATTAAAAATAAATTTCAAGCCACTTATCGAACTTTTTACTGTGCAACATATATTTTAAAGGTAAAACCTGAATGTTTTTTCTCCATTTGAAAAATAATTAGTATATTTAAAAAAATAATTAAACAAACAAAAAAATAAAAAACTTTTTCTTCAAAATGCAAAAACAACACTTTCTGTCCTGTAGCGGGTAAATATTAAGTTAAAATATGCCGCTCTTGCTGGGATATAGTACATTTTCTGGGCATTCCAAAAACATACACAACTGAAAATTGATGATTTTTGATAAATGATAAATATTGACAAATATTCTGGCTAATTAGGGTCGAATAAATATAAGTGATTTTTTCACTCTTATATTTATTCAATATTACCTTGGACTGGTACCGGAAGCGGAGGGCTGATTGCCTTTCCTTCAAGTGTTAACGATCAAGATAACACTGCGTTTAATGATGCAGTGCCCTATGCACCCAATGAGGTTTCATAAAAATTAATGAAATATATTGAATGATATTAACAATTAATAAATAATAATGAAGAAACGATTTATTAATCATACTTACCAGGAGCACAGAAATGATGTGGGGTGAAAGTGTATGGTAGCTGTTAACACAGGGTAGTTTGTTGTAGTGGTAATCGATATTAAGGCTTTGCGGTCCTTTGGGGTTAGGCGAGGGACAAAGGGAATTCATTATCACAGAACATTATTTCGCTGAGATAATTTCCTTGTTATAATTGGGCGAATGGTTACGGAATTTGTTTTCACATCATTTGAGCGGTGAAAGACTAAGAAATGTTAATGAACCTATTTAGAGAGAGATCAGGAAAACATATTGCGAGAAGATATTTTATATCCTTCAAAAATATGTTATATGTTTAAGCTTTTGGCGTTTAATTAGTAGTCAACTTTATTGTTGTCTTAATTTTTAGTCGTAATTGCTAAAAAATATTTAAAAAAAAAAGAACAACTCTTCTTTTGTTTTGATTTATTTATTCACAGTTTAGAAAATAAAAATGTAAGGATTGTCAAAAAACTTGCTTTGGCTATATTCCGTATAAAATTTTACAAACGATGACAACTATGCAGGTTAGTACTTTCATACAAACACACTCACAAGCACACACACACACACACACACACACACACACACACACTCACAAGCACACACACACACACACACACACACATATATGTATATACACACAGTGGAACTTCTCATGACAAGCATAAATCGTTCCAGAATCTTACTCGTTAAGCGAAACGCAGACTAATGTACATACTGGCACGGAAGTCCTGGCTCACAAGTGAATGTCGTGAAAAAGGGAATTATCCTTTCTCTGTAAGTCGTTATGCGAAATGTCACTCGTTAAGGGAGCAACTTTTTCACATTTTGCTCGCTCTGCAAATTATTCGTTATGAGAGGTGCTCGTTATGAGAGATTCCACAGTATAAATATATTTAATTTACCCGTGTTACGTGTTTTAAAAATTCAGAAAATAATTCTTAAAATATTAATTTTCGTTAATGTACATTTTCATAAAAAAACTCAAAATATTTTGCGTCCGTGACAAAAGAAATATTGGATTTTAATACCATTAAAATATGACTCACATAACTTTAGAACTTCGCTAGATTAGGGTGATTCGTCTTGATACGTCTGGATATGCCACCGTAACTTGAAAAATAATATTCACTTTGGGATAATCTGAAAACGAAGGAATTTAAATTGTCCGGCGTCCTCTTCAGACCCACCGTCGCAACCGCGGGTCCTCCCTCTCGACTTGAATTTCAAGAGTCCTGAGAGGGTTGAAAAATCCTGAAAAATAATCAAGATTTCGAGTAGAAATCTCCCTAAAATTACAAAAAAATTACCTAAAATCTGTCCTTAAAACCAGACAATGTTTTTCAAGTCTTTTTATTACATTTTTTTGACACTTCAACATGGATGAAGAAGAATATGAAATTTACAACATTTTGAGTGTGTCCAAATACTTGTTTACAAAATCTGGATTATCTCCAATTACATTCTGCTTAACAAAAAGCTTCTTTACATCTCACCAATAGATGTCTCTAGTGAAGTTCTAGTGATTCAAGAACGAGGTTTCTAAATTGGTTCATAAATATATATATATATATATATATATATATATATATATATATATATATATATATATATATATATATATATATATATATATATATATATATATATATATATATATATATATATATATATATATATATATATATATATATATATATATATATATATATATATATATATATATATATATATATATATATATATATATATATATATATATATATATATATATATATATATATATATATATATATATATATATATATATATATATATATATATATATAGAACTTTCAAGAATTTGAGTAGTGTCAATAATGGGTAGAATTGGTGAATGTTACACGTGTGCAAAGTGATTACTTAATCCAGCCTTTGACGGTCGTCAGCTCCGTTAATGCCCAGACTTCCATATTCTTCTTCATCTTTGATGACATTAAAATAAAAAAAATGAATGTTTGGGTATTTACAGGGCTTATGGCCTATCATTGATTGGTTAAGTGATCAATTTACACACGTCCAACATTCACCATTATACCTTTGATTGACAAGCACACTACTATAAATTTTGGAACTCCTAGATATTTGCGAATGATCAATCTCATGACACAGTACATATAAGTTCACAACAACTATCCACGTTGGAGTATGTAAGCTTTTATTTAGCAGATACCCTTTTATTTGGAACAATTATATTTGATGCAGTTATCATATATTAGATATTTTTATTAGAAAATTTTTATAAATTTATAATGCAATTATCAAATTATAACGGATGACGAGAAAATATGTCAACCATACGTTAGGTTGACAAAGAACGTTAATTACACAAATACCATAATATCCCCCACGTTGAAAATCGTCCAAAATACTACAAGGTTCTGACACTTTTGTAATTCATAAATTATGTAGAGTATTTTATTTTTTGACCCCTCTTATTTAAAACTCTATTTGTGAATGTGTTGAGACGTCATCACAAGATGTGAGGGACATCATTTAGTGCGGGTCCAATTCGAGATTCAAATTGGAAACAGAATGTGCAAAAAAACGTACGCAGTTGACAAAAATTGATGAGGCAATAGGAAATAAAGATCAATATATAATATATAAATAATTATATATATATATATATATATATATATATATATATATATATATATATATACATGTATATATATATATATATATATATATATATATATATATATATATATATATATATATATATATATATATATATATATATATATATATATATTTATATGTATATATATATATATATATATATATATATATATATATATATATATATATATATATATATATATATATATATATATATATATATATATACTTATATATATATATTTATATAATATAATCAAACTAACTAACTAACCATCACGCCGCTTCCCCGCAGGGGTAGGCAGAGAGTAAATGAGAAATTTAGAATAATTAATGTATATTAAGTAACATACACAGTTTGTGGACTCTAAATACTCCAGATAGGGAGGAAATATGGCTTAAAATAAAATTTTGATATAATTCTTGGAATTTATCTATGCTTTCGTTAGTTTTAGTTCAAGAAACGTTAGTTTTGCTGTTATTATTTAAAAAAAAACTAACTAACTAACTAACCATCACACCGCTTCCCCGCAGGGGTAGGCAGAGAGAATAGAACGCCGCGTCACTCTGTCTTTGCAAACATTCTTCGCCTCTTCCACGTTCATGCATCTCCTCATACATACCCGCCGATTTTTACGACTCCTAACCTGACCACTTTCAAGTATTTGGCATACCTACATACATATATATAAACTATAACATATATATAAACTATAATAATATATCTATCAAAAATATGCTATAAATCCTTGTACATAATAAGGCAAGGAGAATTTTCTCAGGCAACTAATGAATATTTTAAAAACCCTCTTATTTCGCCCGTGTTACTCAATTCTTCAAAAATATCCTTTGTAAATTTAATTCATGATTCCAGCTTACTCAGTATTCAGGCTAAAATAATGTAAAAAAACGTGAAATAAATTTATGAACCAACACGCCTTTAAATTTAGCATGCATAAGTCTTTTCAACGTCGTTCTGTTGGATATGGGTTCGACGCCTCTCTCCACCCTTTTTGCATAATTTATGTGGAGATGTATAGTCCTAACCTTAAAACACATGGAAATGTGCCCTTAAAATATTCGAGAACGCTCGGTAAAAAGCCCCAGGCTTCAAGGTTAAAGGAAGTGTTTTAGGATTTATTAAAGCTTGAAAATCGAATAATGAAAACAATGTACAATATATTAAACAGTAACAAAGTTACTTAAGCTTACTTTGAGCCACACCACAACCGATGGTTCATAAGGTACCGTATATGATTGACGCGGTACTTGATCGTTACATAAACGAAGGCAAAGTTCTATGGCTAGAATCCTAAATTTAGGAGTCATCATTACAATCTTTTATCATCTGTGAGATATTCTCCCTCTCCCCCTCAATTCCTCTCCTGATTATCTTCCATATGTATACCTTCCTATCTTGTGTACTAAAATTCCTCATCCTTGTTTTATTATTGTGCTCCATTATATCAAAGGAGAAAGGAAAATTAGCTAAAATGATACTAATTTATTTTATAATTTTTTTTATAAAATATTTTTTTTTTTCACCTGTCTAAATTATCACTTATGCTTCTTATCGTTTTCCAATTAGGACATTCTTCTTACCAAAAATTAATGAAAATCAATTTATTCTCATTATATTTCTACCAGGATCACAGAGAATGAAAGTTCACCATAAAAAGTAGTAAAATCCAGTCCCAATCATCGTATTTTTTAAACAGTGGCAATCAATATATCGCAACGTAAAATCTATCCGCAAATCGGTGTCAACTCGACGCGAGGTGGTGATCCGCGCCATCTGTTGCTGAAGCGAGGCTAATGTGATGGGAGTTCATGCGGGCCGAGGAGGTGGAGAGCGGAAAGTGTTTGCCAAATAGGTACTGGCACGGATACCTGGGCTACGGCATGTGCTCCTGGCATCTAAACTTTATTGTGGTTCAGAGAATCGATTATGCGGGCCCTAATTAAATTGTTTTCGTCATGGACAGCCAATATTTTTTATTCTCTTATCCGAATACAGTGGTGTATATGGCACTGAATTGGATTGATGCAGTGTCAACTCGGTCGTTAATCTTATGAAAGTTAAATGATCAGCACCATGCATGTATTATATTAGTATAATAAAATAAATGACTATTTGGGTGAAAAATCATTATATTTATTTTGATTCCCCTGAAAAAAAAAATTATAAAGATTTAAAATCACAACATGTTTTTGAAGCACATAACACTGCATTCATATGATGCAGTGCCCTATGCACTATTTTATTATTCTTT
Source organism: Brachycentrus maculatus (assembly GCF_059751285.1). NCBI lineage: Eukaryota > Metazoa > Arthropoda > Insecta > Trichoptera > Brachycentridae > Brachycentrus > Brachycentrus maculatus. Next base: position 1,169,259 of record NW_028280889.1, read on the forward strand.
TTTAAACCCATCCCCAACCCAATGGTGCATGGGCACAGCATCATAAAAACGGAGTGTTATCTTGGTCGTTAACACATGAAAGAAAGGTGATCAGCCTTCCTCTTCAGGTACCATATTGAATAAATATTATATTGAAAAATCACTAATATTTATTTTGACCCTCTTCGGTATCGAACCCTGAACCTATATCACGTCAACCCGAGCGCTGCTCGTGTGTTTCCACTTGCTTGCGTTACATAATATAAACAGCTGAATTGAGCTCACAATTTGCCACTTGACTCTTTTTATTGAAGTTTATTGGGTTTTTTTTCGATAAATGACAAAATTTTATTTTTTTTGCATTTTTATCATCATAATAGTTATATTTTTTGTATATTAAGATTATTTTTTATAAATAATATCATTTTTGTTACTTCAGTTTTGTTTTTTGATCTGGACAACTTTTAAATTATGTAAACCAGCTAACTAACCATCACGCCGCTTCCCCGAAGGGGTAGGTAGAGAGAATCGAACGCCACACCACTCTGTCTTTACAAACATTCTTCGCATCCTACACATTCATTCATCTCATTATACATACCCGACGATTATTACGACTCCTGACCCGGTCGCTTTAAAGTATTTGACATACCTGATTGTGCCAAGTTTTCCTTTGTCTTCCTTTGCTTCTTTTTCCAACTACATTCGCCCCAAATTTGTTTAACTTTTATAAACTCTTTAAATAAATTAAATAACTTAAAAAATAGATTGAAATAAATTAAATTATACATGCTATGTAAACATTTCAAAGAAATACAATAACCTGATATTTTCAGTTATATTTTTGTGAAAAAAAAACAGTATTAAGTGGTTAAAATCTGTTAGCTAAAACAGCGTTACCATTGTCTTTTTTTACGTATAGTAATATCATTCGATCGTTAATAAGATACAATTTAACCGATTAAAGTAATAACAGGGATAGCCGAAAGGCAAATATCTCAGCACTGTTGAATGCTAGGGGTGAAATCACCTTTTCACTAAAATGAAATTAGTAATTTGTCGCGATAAAATAATAATACAACCCAACCTTTTTTGGGTCCCTTTAAAATACCTTACGTTTGGCGTTTTCCAAAAATGATATCGGTTTAGGGTAAGGTTTTCCAAACTACATGAATTTAGTAAAAAGAGAATTGTTGTTGACAATATTATGAGAAATATACATGCTGGTTTTTAGAGTTGGGACTTAATAAATAATGTCGAGGTATATTAGGAAATAGGTCTGTTTATGTTGTTCACACTTAAAATAACATTTTGGTCACATGGATCAAGTTGTACGTACGTAAAATAATGGAGTACATTGTTCTCTTTCTATATTTTAAATACATATTAAGGCCTAGATCTCAAGCTTGTCTCAAGCGTTCAAATCAGAATGCGTTCAGTTGCGCCCAGCTCAATTGTTTAAAGTTTTTTTTATGTTTTTTAGAATATGTACTGAAAAAATATTTTTAAGTATTTTTTTAACTCCTTCCTTTCAATAACTCTGTTATTTTCAAAACAATATATTTATTTATAGAAAAACTTACTTTTTCAAAACAAAAATGGTGTTTTAAAAAATAAATAAATGAATTACCCAGGTAACATTACAAATCGCTCACTCCTTTCAAGAACGTCATAAATCAAAAATCGTCAATTTTCAGTTGTGCATGTTTTCGGAATGCCTGGAAAATGTACTATATCCCAGCAAAAGCGGCATATTTTTAACTTAATATATACCCGCTACAGGGCAGAAAGTGTTGTTTTTGCATTTTGAAGAAAAGGTATTGTTTTATGATTTTTTTTAAATAAACTAAATATTTTACAAATGAAAAAAAAACCTTCAGGTTTTACCTAAAAAGATCTGTTGCACAGTAAAAAGTTCAGTAAGTGGCTTGATATTTATTTTTAATACATTGTTTTACATTTTTAATCTTAAAAACGCTCTCCTGAAAAATCAAGTTTTTTGATTTATTACGTTCTTGAAAGGAGTGAGCGAAATGTTATCTGGGTTTAAAGAAAATTGAGTTGCGATTTAACGAATACGTGTCACAATAGATTTACAAAGTAAAACTTTAATTAAAAAAATATATATAGATTTATATTATCACCAGTCTGATGATGTCGGTAACGACGAAACCCGGTCGCTGGTCAAATAAAAAAGTGGAAAAGCTAAAAATATTGGTTTTAATCTAATAATAAATTAAAAAAATATATATATATTACATTGTAACATTGTATTATTATTTATCAAAGACAAAGTTCATTATTCATGCGATTTAAAATCTGTGAAATATGATACTGTGTGGCATTAAAAAGTTCGGCGCATAAATAACGATGCAAACATTTGCCGCAGACGGGCAAATCGGTGGCCTAAAAATAATGTAACTAGCAGTTATCCGCTGCAGCAAGCGCGATGCAGTCACCGATAGCGCATACTCGTACCTACTGCATGGCAGGTCTGGCGCTCCATGCATAAAATACCTCATGTTGTCGGCGCTACGCCCGCTGAGGCGTCCCGACGCCGCTCGACGGCTCGACGGCTCGACGACGTGTTAGGGAAGGGCAGACTCGAATATAGAATGCCGATTACTTAATTATATTTTATTTTTATTTCTATTTCTCTTAAAACAGCATAGCACAAAATATGTGTTCATGTTATCGTTAGCAGTTTAAGGTTAAAAGGTAATATAAATATAATAAAAACAATCTATATAAAATTAATTTTAAACCAAGTGAAACAAATTAAAACCAATCTTATATTTTTTAAATTCTAAAAAAACTAAATAACTAACCGTCACGCAACTTCTCCGCAGAGGTAGGCAGAGAGAATAGAACGCCACACATGATACATTCTGACCTCCCACTTTCAAGTATTTGAAATATTTGATCATCCCATGTTTTACACGGTTTTTTTCTGCTTCAATTACCAACCACATTCGCCTCATAAATTTGTTTAACTATCCTCTCCTCACTCATTCGATTCACGTGCCCAAACCATATCAACGCACCTTTCTTAATTTTATGGATAATGCTTATCTAACGAAATAAAATTGATAGCATATTTCTGAGTTATTACGACGTGTGTGTGAAATATGCGAAATATGGTAGCTTAAAAACAAAATATTAGTAAATATTTAAATGACCGAAAATGTCGAAATAAATAAACTACATCGATATGATGAATAGTTAAGTTATAATTCAGCATTAATTGAACCAATGTGTATAAAGAGCCAACATCTGGGCTCTTTACTGTATGCATTGTAATTAGACTAAATTGTAACAAATATTTGAATCATAAATTCTTTGTTTTTCCTCTAGATATTTTCTTCGAAAGATATCTAGTGGAAGATTGCCATGGAATATAATTATTTTTTAGAAAGAAATATCGAATGTCGAATGCCCCTCGACAAAAGCTTTAATCCTTCTTGAAAGATAGGTAATTATTTTTTAAAAAGAAGGATCGAATTTCGAATGCCCCTCCCTATTAATTTAAAAATCCTAAATAATTTCCTGCTAGCGTATGGCAGATTAAATACCCTTATTGGCACGTGCCCAACACCTACATACTACACGGTACACACTAGCGCTACACGGCCCGGCGCATAGGGCCATTCATAGATGCTGGGCGTGCCAACTATAAACAAATACGAAACCCTTTGTACTTTTCCCTGCTCCAATAAAAAAAAATCAATCCATTATCATTTTAATTTTTATGATAATAGGGGAAATTCTCTAACAACTTTTAAGAAACGTCTGAGACATTACTATCTATCATTAGATTCCTAACTGTCCATCAAACCTCCTCCCCTAGTTTTTCCCTCTACCTCCTTCCCTAAACTCCCTCTTTCCTTTGCCTTCCTCATTGCAAACAGCTATATATGGTATCAAACGTTTTGACCAATATCACAAGTCTGTTTTTGGTTGGTTTAAAGATATTGCTTTTTAGCAATAAGCCCGCCAAAGTACGTATTTCTTTACTGTACATGAAGTTTAAATAAATAAATAAATAAACAAAAATATCTAAATTTTTATTTATTTATTATATGCACAAATATTTCGATTTTATGCTATTTCTGTGAGCCTAAGAGGTTCATTATTAAAAACAGGTATCAATTTTTGGTTGAGTGGGATTGAACCCAGAAATTTGGACTCAGAATCCACGTACTAATCACTGAACCACACCCCAACACCTCTCAATTAAACACTGACAAATGCTTTACAGTGTTTGTGTATGTGTGCGAGTATGTGTGTGTATGTTTGAACTAGAGACTTGACTGTTGTCAGGGTGTTTTATAATACACGAATATATATTTCACTCATTAAAGAAAGAAATAAAGTTTGTTGATAATTGGAGAATAGGAACACGTGGAAAAGTACCTAAATTCTCCATTAAAATGGGTTCCACTGAAAAGTTGCCGAAACACTTTGTAATTTGACATTAAATTTTCAAACTAGCTAATGGTACAATCGCTAAACACAATTTGCTTGTAACCCAAAGAGGCAACCCTAATCTCCAACAAAACATTTGTCTCATTACGAGAGAGGGATTTTCTCACCCTTTATTCGACTGCCAACTTTACAGTTATTACCGCCCCCTTGCTCCGGCTTTAGCTTGTCGCCTTTAATCCGCAATTTGGTTAGGTTATCCAGATAATTGAGAATTAAACTCGAGTGGAAGAGGTGCTAAAACATGCTAAGTTTTATTTAAACCAAGTGTTTTGGTTGTGTCCTTAACGTTCGGGTACAAAGGTACACGGGAGAGTCAATTCGTCCTTAGAGTCAATTAACGCCTGAAATATGCTACGAACTATGGCAGGATGAACCCAATTTATTTTGAGATGTTATAGTTTTTTTTGCTTTTCTTCTTTTTTTCTGCGTTTTGTAGGCCTTGTGGACTGTTTTTAAGAGACATTAGCCTCCTGCGATGTTGATTCCCAGCTGTCAATCCATGTATTTGAATATATTCAAATTGTATACCTATATTAAATAAAATTGATTTATTTTTTATTTTTTACAGGATCAAGACAACAGAATAGGCTGCCCATCTTTGATTAACGACGCTAGAATATAAAATCATAATTAATACATTAGAAATCGTAAAAAAATACAAAAAAAAAAAATTGAATTGTAAATAAAATTGCTTCCAAACGTAGGCGAACGTAGAAAATAAATAATTAAGGATTTTTGGGTGTAATATTTATTTGAATAACGATTTTAGTAAAAAAATGTTTATTTTAACGGAGCACACATTTCAAAATTAGCTTTGAGATGAAATTTTGACTAGAATGGAGTCAACGGAGCTAGTATAGTCACTACATTTGATCCGGATAGCATAAATTTGATTAGGTCTTTACGTAATAGATTGCCTGTACAACGGTTGTGATAAATGTGTTACATGATAGTATAAAATCAAAGTGTTAGTGAATCTAATATCCTGCTGCGATGTCGGATCCTGATAATCACTTCGAAGATGAGGTACGTACAATTATATTTACCTTTCGTGTTATGTTTGCCTGGTAGGAATATGTAGATTTAAAATTAAGTTAAATAAAAATGCAGAATTTCTTTTGTAATTCGTTCAGAGCGTCATTGGTAACAGTGATTCAGATTCTCTGGACCCTAACCCTATTGCGTTAACCTTTATATTGAGTTTCACATAACGCTAGTACTGTATTACCGAGAAAAAATAACCCAAACTCCTTAAAACGTGATAATAGTTTGCGGAAAATAGAATTTCCTGCACGTCAAGTAATTATAACTTTCATACTACAGTTGAAAATATAATATCTATACTTCAAGATGGAGGCTTACGCAACATGGTTGGAGTCCCAACAATCTGGATAATTATTATTATTAAGGAGATACAACGCAAACACAGAATTCAATCACCGGCTGACCGCCGGAGAGGTCACACGTCTCTTCACACCGGATTTTTTAAAGAATGCATATTGGATATTTTATTGTTTTTTTAGAATATGTAAAAAAAAAATTATATATTTTTAAACTCTTGGCCTTTCAATGGCTCTTTTCTTTTCAAAATTATATGATTATTTTGAAGAAAAACCTATTTTTTATGCAAAAACGGTATTTTAAGAAAAAAAAAATAATTACGTAAAATGTTACCTGGTTTTAGAGAACGTTAAGTAACGTTGTTTAAAGAATTTAACGAATACTGGGCCTTAATAACCTGTTAAAGCATTATTAGACATAATTATAATGAAAGTGTAACTTCTTTTAAAAATTACTTTAAACATTTTATTATAACTTAATTATAATGTCTACCGGTTTTGAAGCTTACTGCTTCTTTAGCTGCGAAACCGGTAGACATTATAATTAAGTTAAAATAAAATATTTATAGTTATTTTAAAATAAAGTAACATTTTAATTATATAATGGATAATCACAAAGTTAGTGCTTCAAATATAAATTACATTATTAGACACTAATTCTTATATTATTCTATTTTAAGTATACGTCAATTAATATATATATATATATATATATATATATATATATATATATATATATATATATATATATATATATATATATATATATATAATATATATATATATATATATATATATATATATATATATATATATATATATATATATATATATATATATATATATATATATATATATATATATATATAAATATATATATATATGTATATATATATATTTTTATATATATATATATACATATATATATATATATATATATATATATATATATATATATATATATATATATATATATATATATATATATATAATGTAACTTGTGTATTTTTGAAGGTTAATGTCCATAGAAACAAATGACAAAGATGCCAAATCATAGAAATGTATACATATCTCTAGCGACATCTATGAGTAAAACCGGCAAACTTTAACTAACACCCCTGGTATATATACTAATTTATTACGTTTAAGTAATTTTACGTTTAAATAATATTTTTACTGAACTAACTAAACTCAAATGAGCTGAATAAACTTACTCGTACGTCTCACCGCATCGTTTTATTTTGTATGACAAGCAATTTCCTCTGACGCATTCTGTTTTCCTGATAACTACTTGGACAAACAGCATTTGTTTTCATTTTTAAGAAAATACATTTTACCTGACTACGAGAATTTCTTTTCTTCCGCGGAACGGTAAATATGAATTAAATTATGCTGGAGAGTAAACTGTCTCGTGCATTCCTGCCTGTTTCGGATGCCGGCGCATATAACTTTATTGTTCGTTTTCTATTAAAAGCTAATTTCCTGCGCTTTCTGTGTCCCTGGGAGCGGAAAAGGGAAATTCCTTTGTATTATTCAATTTATTATCAAATTTCAAACTGTACGTTAGTCTCATTTTCATTTCATTTAAACCCTCATCCACACCCGATGGTGCATAGGGCACTGCATCATATAAACGCAGTTTTATCTTGAGCGTTAACACACGAAGGAAAGGTGATCGCCTTCCGATTCAGGTACCATATTAAATGAATATTAGATTTAAAAAAATCACTATTATTTATTTTGACCCTCTTGGGAATTGAACCTGAGACCTCCAGCATGGTAGCCTAGCGTGCTAACCACTACACTATAGAGACGGACAATATATTATTAATAATACTCCGTTTAAGGTACTTCCAGGGTAAAATAAGATAAATATTACAGTAAAAAAATCACTTATTTTTATTTGACCCCTCCTGGGGTCCCAAACGAACCCAGAACCTCTAGTATGGTAACCGAGCGTGCTGACCATAACACTGCGGAGGCGCCGTGAGTCTAGTACTAGTCAAATATGCACATTTTAATGATAAGAGTCAAATTAGTTTGCAATTCTCGTACACAATTATTATATTTTTAGACCTTTATTAAATTACGGGTATGCCTGATAAAACTTGATTCTACACTTCAAAAGAATTTTATTCATTGATATAGAATCTTTTGAAAGTAAAAGGTCTCCATAATAACACTACTTATTGCGAACAATGTCCTTGCCTCTCCTTTCAAAGTTTGATCAAGTCCGGTTTTTATGTCGTTACTTTTAATTTTAAGCACGTTTCCAGGTTCTCGTCAATAAGACGATTTCTATGTTTGCTTTAATAAGGTTTGTGGTTCAAAAAGTTCAATCGAAGAGCTTTTTCGTGGATATTTGTGCCGGAGACACATTTTGGCAACCTATGGTCAAGCAGTGGCGTGTACAGAGAATTAATTAGGGTAGGCAGTAGAGGAAGGTACTTTTTTTTTTTTTTTTTTTTTAGATGGGAATTGCATTTATTATTTACCTTGCTTATTATGTACAAGGTTTATAGATCATTTAGTGGATTTTTGTTTCTTCTAGCTAATTAAATATGTTTTTATTTGAATCTGTGTTGGGAACAGGAGGGATCATCTAGTGTGGGTCAAATAGGAACTTCTCTGCATTTGCTCATTGCTGGGAGGAAACCACGTAAAACTCCTCAGGAGAAGGCGGACTGTTGACTGTCATCAGCAGACCTTCCATTCCACTAGAAGAGGGTTCGGCATTTTGTGTCCTACTTTGGTTTATGTTACCAATGTCCTTCACTATTTTTATCATGTATGATACTACCTCTTGTGACAATTCCTTATGAACTATCACGGATTCGATGTTGGATAGATCCTCACCCAGGCTCCTGCAACGCGCCTCCAGCTGTTGTCTTTCAAAGCTGAAAAGGGGGCAAAGCATCAACAGGTGAGGGACATCTTGAGGTGTCTCATCATCACACGTACAGCTGTCGATCTCGGAGATCTTGAAACGATGTAGGTAGCTCATGAACCCACCGTGACCCGTAAGGATTTGAGTGAGCTCAAAGCCAGGTTTCTGCAGTCTCCTGAAATCAAAGGCATGGAAAATGGTTGGTAAGAACATTTTGGTTACCTTTCCGGTGGTTTCGTTCAAATAACGATCGTTCCAGAGTTGGAGGGTCCTGCTTCTAATTTTCCTTTTGGCAAAACTTAGCGGGAAGTTGGCATAGTCAGGGGCAGTCTTCTTGAGTGTTGCCTCCCGGGCCTTTTCATCCGCCTTTTCGTTCCCTAGGATACCGCAGTGACCCCTTATCCAGCCGATATACACATTCTGGTGTCTGCATCTTAACTTTTGAATATCTGTTCTGATGTCCATGACAATAGGGTTGATCGAATTTCGGTCCGCTATTGCGTGGACGCCAGATTTACAGTCTGTCAGGATCGTTATCTGCTTCCATCTGTTGGGGGGTTTTTTCAAAACATAAAACAAGGCTTCTTTGATCGCATAAAGTTCCGCCTGGAACACAGAACAGAAGTCGTCGAGTTTCAACTTCCTCGAAGGCAGCTCTCTCACGCCATCGAAGGGTACAAAAGCTGCACCTACTTTGCCGTTCAAGAGACTACCATCGGTGAAGATCCTCAACTCTTCCTGCAATGTCCCAGGTAGAGTCTGGTCATCGTACCCGTGATCTATGGAAAGTCGTTCAGCTGGATGAGGGAGGGAGAAGTAGTCTCCGACTCCCTGGTAGAATCTGTCTTCCGGCAGGTCCTGCAAGATAAGGCTTTTCTTGACTGCGTATGCCTCAGCAAGCTCCCTAATCCTCAGATCGAGTGGCATAAATCCACTTAAAACCTGAGCTGAAACAAGGGAGATTGTCCTGTATCCTTTGCATGACCTGATAGCAATATGTCTTTGCATGGAGTCCAGTTTCTTTCTGATGACTTTCTTGCGAACCGCTTCCACCCACACGCTTGAGGCATATGTTATCAGAGGTTCTACAGCGCCTATATATATTTGCTGCATAACTTCCGGTGACGCTCCCCATGTCGGTTTGGCGGCTCTCAAGAGTTTGTTCGTGATGCCAGCTGCTTTTTTGCAAACGTTGTCAACGTGTTTAGACCAATTTAGGTTGCGGTCTATGGTGAGGCCCAAAACCTTGAAATGGTCTACGAATTGCAACCGGATTCCGTTCATGTATATTTCCGGCTGGCGGTCCTTTCGTCTGGTAATAAACATCGCGTTCGTTTTATCTTCTGCAAAATGGAGTTTGGCCTTAATTCCCCATGTAGTGATGGTTTTCAGGGCGTTATCCGTCATTATCTCGAGATCCGTCGTGCTGTCGGCCACAGCCGTCAAGAGAAGGTCGTCCGCGAATGCCCTCAGTTCTACCCCCTGGCCCAAGTCTTTCTGGAGTACATCATCCAAGATGTAGTTCCAGAAGCTCGGTCCGCAGGAAGATCCCTGAACGCATCCTTTGGTCGTGACCTTCTCGAGAGTTGCATCAAAATGTGACAACACGACTTTCCTCTGTTGATGATAACTTTTCACCAGCAAGAACAAGTTCCTAGGACACTTTTTACTGCTAAGTTGGCACATTAAAAATGGCCACCAGGCATTATCGAAAGCTCCCCGTATGTCAAGCGAAATCGCGACGATCATTTTCTTGTCTTGCAGTGCCGTCCTGATTACCTTGACTGAGGCATTGAGAGCATCCTCTGTCGATTTTTGGGGTGTGAATCCATATTGTTTCGGACTTAACTTACCGTTACGATGAAAATGCCAGTTAATCCGATTGATCATCATCTTTTCGAGTACTTTCCCAAACACCGAAATGAGTCCGATCGGTCTGTAGGACTTAATATCTTGAAGGTCGTCCTTACCTGGTTTGGGTATGACTATGATCCTCGCTGTTTTCCATGGAATCGGGAAGTGGTTCAGTCTGAGACATGCGTTGTACATACCTAATACTAATGACCTGTCTGCGTTGAAGAAGTGAAGGCAGATGTCCGCGGTGAAGTGATCTTCGCCGGGCGCCTTCTCCGGATTGATGTTCAATAATGTGTCCTCAATCTCCTCCACCGTAAATAACGGGTCGTTTTCTGTATAAGGTATAACTTCTGCAAACCGCCTGATTTTGATTTGTTCACGTGTTTCTGACTGTGTGTTGTCGTCCGGAAAAAATATCTCTAAGAGTCGCTGAGCACTTTCCGCAGCCGAAGCTAAGTACTGGCTGCCATCTTTTAGCGTCGCTAATGGAGTGGTCCGGTTTCGGTTGACCAGCACTCTGTGAATTGCAGACCAGGCGGTTTCTCTGTTTTGCGACGCGCAATAAATTTTCCATGACTCTGTTTTGGCTTTTTCGATAGCTATTTTGTAGGCATGTTTAGCCTCGAGATACTCTGGGAGCGTTTTCGTCTCTCTACGGAGTCTTCCCGAGTTCTGAAGCCTGTGCCTACATTTAGTAGCTTCTTTTTTGAGCTTGTCGAGTTCAGCGTTCCACCATGGACAAGGTTTCCTTGAAGAGGGTTTCCTGATCGGTATACTAGCTTTACACGACTCGCTTACAATTCGCATAATTGTTTTAATGTTCTTCTCTAATTCAAGTGAGTTGCTTAATTCAAAGAAGGACTTTTCCGTTATATTTTTAACCCTTAATTTACTTTGGATTCTGTTTGAAAATTTGTCCCAGTTGGCTTTTTTTGTATTGTAGATTGCTGTCTTGTTTTCCGTGGGGTTTTGTATATTTGAAGAAATTTCAAAATATTTTTAGAGGAAGGTACTACCTACTAGGTAGTAAGGGAAGCTAGGTACTACTTAGTAAGGTAGGGTAGGTACCTACTGGTTGCGTTTTTATATGTCACGCGGGTAGTGAGGATAGGCACTTCTTTTCTGCCTATATGGAATGCACGCCCCTGTGGTCTAGTATAGTTCAAGATACACCTGCCAAATCAAGAAATTTTTGAGGTACACCAAAGAAAAAACGAGTTTATTTTATATTGACTTATTTTAAAAATTAATATAAAGCGAAAACATATAAAACATTTTGTGTTAAATGCGAAATGTGAGCCTGTTTAACTCAGTCATTCTACTTTTATTTCCATTAAAACACGATTTATTAATTTTACCGAATTGATAATGCCCTCGCAAAGCGATTGCAAAATAACCAGTGGAATCATAAATCGTGAATTCACATAATTTTGTTAAATACCACTATATCGGAAACAACAGCCACATATCCATGAATTGTACGAATGTTTTGTTTTAGTATCAATACATTTTATATACTGAGAGCGTTAATTTTCCGGGTAGATGTAATTTATTATAGAAATGTCAATAGCAGGTCTATTTGAAAATTGGTTTTAACGTTGAATTTATTACCACTAACGAACGTTATTTTGTAATGAACTTCCGGCAACGCAAAATTTGGTTTTAGATAACAGCTACTATTATTTATTTATCGTATAGAGGTTCATGCATTTGATTAATGTTTTTTTTTTGTGAAGGTATGCCTAGGTTACCTAATTTCATATCCCCATAATGTCCTTATAAGAAAATTATCCATGGATGAAGTTACTCCAGCGATATGAAAAGCTAACTTAAAACAATTCAATATAATGGAAAGGTAAAAAAGGTAAAAGAGTAAATATATATTGTTATTAGGTACTTATCCATTTTATATGGTTAAAATTTGTATTAAAGGGTCAAATAATGTAAAAAAAATAGAACATTTTTTAGTAGGTTACTTAAATAACTATTTCTCTTATAAAAATGCGTCAGCGTTGGACCGCAGCAAATAAAAAAGTTTGTTCCGGTCCACGATTCGCATTTGATAAATATATGGTATTTCGTTTTTTAAGTACTTTTTTCTTAAAATGTATATACTAGTGAAATATATTTTTATACAATTAGGAAAAAAATAGTGAAGATTTAAATGAAAATTAATAGTTTTTTCCTGATTTTTAGTAATATCAAATCTACGATTTTTTTTCTGGGCATTTATTTATACTTCTAATCTTTCCAGTTTGCACATGAATTTATATATTTTAAAAAATATATTTTAAGTTCGAATGATTGGTACTTTGAGATAAAATTCCACTCTTTTTTTTTCTTCGAAGAATTTATTTATATTTTATTCGTCAGTGTCTTTTGCTGTTTTTAATAAAGCTGTTTCAGTTTTTCTGTAATGTAGTCCACCAAGTAGACGACTCATTGTTCGTAATCTGAGCTTTTCGTAAAGAGAGTCGTTCGTAACCCGAGGTTTCACTGTATTAGGGATAAACATTCCACAGATAAAATAAATAAAAATTTAATTAAAATTAAAATTAATAATATGACAATGTCTAAAGCCTTCCCCCTATTGTCTATGTTCCCACTGAATTTTTTTTAAAATAAATAATTAAAAATAAGAAACAGCTACTAGACCCTCTTCAACCTTCAACGTCCCAAGGACCCAACTCTAAAATTTAGAATTAGCTTCACATACGGTGTTTGAAAATGATGCGGAATGCATCGAAACACGTGTCACAAAAGATTTTAAGGAATAGTGGTATTTACTACGTAAAACATTATTTAAAAATGGATAGATTTTACCATAAAGTGATTATTGAATTAATTAATGAAATTAAATAAAAATTATCTAAAAATTTAAGTGTAGCTAAGCACAATTTCAATCAATAACGATCGGCATCATTTTACTTCAAATAAAATAATGTGTAGGCAGCGGTACGGATCAATATGTGAATTGAAACGCGATCCCTGACAGTTATCGTACTTGTTTTGCCTTCACATGAATAAAAAATATATTCAAAAGCCTTTCGTCTAACGGAAGTAACCTTGGATCTTGAATAGTAAAGGTTACAGAAGCGAGTATACACCCTCCCAGTCTCGCTCTCAAGGCAGAAGTATCATACGTCCATACAGAATAAACCTTTCAGCGCCATTGCAGAATGCCCCACTATTTCAGAACAGTTTTAAAAATGTATACAATTTTCAGGGACACCTTTGAAACGGGAAAATAAAAATTTATCCAAACGTTTGCTGCGCTCCTGATTCGGCCTATTCTTCTTTTTCTAATTGTATAGAGCACTGCATCGTATTTTTTTTTCTTTATTTTAAATTCTTTTGCATTACATAACATATATTTAAATACAAAAAAATGATTAAAATATAAAAATGAATACAAAAAAAGATCCCACAAAGGCATGGCCTGTGTGTGGGTATACAATATAATTTAGTCATAGTAAAGGGTATAGGTTTTATAAGTAGAACTAGAATAATAGTGTTAATATAAAATATAGTATTGACGCAGTGTTCTCTTGATCGTTACTTAAATAAATGCAAGGTGATCACTACTGCGCTTCAGGGATCAGTCCATAATAATATGAAATAATTATTAGAGTGTAAAATCACTAATTTATTCTCACCCCCCCTAAGAATCGAACCCGGGATCTCCACACGGTAGCTAAATACGCTAATCGTTAAACCATGGAGGTGGGCATAAAGTTAATTCGGCAGTCACTTTGTGGTAATATCTATCCATTTTTAATTTCGGTAAATACACTGAATAGCGGTATTTACCAAGTAAAACAAAAAATAAAAAATAAAATCAAAGATTTTTTTGACCCTAATCTGTAGCCAATAGTGCAAAGAGAATTGCATGACCCTACGGAGATGTTTAGAAGAATATAGAACTCACATTAATTTATTATATTCATGGGTAGATTAGTAAAATTCATAATAAATTTGGTAGATACAAAAAAAAACTTATGGGCTCGTCCGGGATTTGAACCCGGGACCTCTCGCACCCTAAGCGAAAATCATACCCCTAGACCAACGAGCCAACTGATGTAGCAATGAAGTTATAGCATGAAAATTTTAAACAACATTTTTTACGACAATTTGATGACACCCGTCATATTTAAAGTGCATTGTTTGCTGTTTGAGTATTGCAGTATGCAATTTGAATTAATATATGGTAAATGTGTCGGCCGACAATGTGGCTCGTTGGTCTAGGGGTATGATTTTCGCTTAGGGTGCGAGAGGTCCCGGGTTCAAATCCCGGACGAGCCCGATTGACTTTTTGATTTTTTCTCATGGTAAAACCTATCCATTTTTAATGAAAATTTTTACTTTGTAAATACCACTATTTCTTAAAATCTACTGTAATACGGTGATGATACGGTGTTTGAAAATTATGCGGAATGCATCGAAACACGTGTTACAGTGGATTTTAAGAAATAGTGGTATTTTGATTAGTTAGCTTTTTAATTACCGACATGGGCTTCTCAGGCCTCAAACTATTCCCATTTTTTCCAATCAAGGCATGGTTACACCTTTCAGTGCTTTCGAGTTAAGTAATTCCTTCGCTATGTAGGTAGTCATTTGTGCCGATGCTTGTCAATTTCCCAAAGTAAATACGTTTGTAATCTCAGGTGAACCCGCATCGGTGCTGATGATTTTTTTTGTAAAAATCATTTTGTCATTACAATTCATGTTTAATTACATGTATGTATGTATGTATGTTATTAAAATTAAACACTTCACTATACCACTTTATCGAGTTTTATTTTTATTTACCACTAGTTTCGAAAACTAACCACTCACTTGACTCTCATACACTTTATTATTACACTCTGTTACAAATAAAGGCCAAGTCATGAATAATAAAAAAAAAATAGAAATACATAAAAATTTAAATTTAGATAAAACAATCATTAATAATTTAGTGTTTCAAAATACGTCACCATTATAATCAATGTTTCTTTTACAAAAAAATCTTGTTTTTAACCTTAACCCCCCTCCCTATATTTATTAACCTGTATATACACCTAAATATATTTTTGTTCGTTAGTTTTAATTTGTACCAGAAGATGAAAACAACTGTTTTCGAAACTAGTCGTAAATAAAAATAAAACTCGATAAAGCGGCATATTCAAGTGTTTAATTTTAATAAAATAAACATGAAAATAAGATGAAAAAATAATAAAATAATAAAATAAAATAATAAAATAAAATAATAAAATAATGATGAAATAAGGAAAGAATGTAAGGCTGAGATAAGCATTATCGATAAAATTAAGAAAGGTGTGTTGAGATGGTTTGGACATGTGGAGCGTATGAGCGAAGAAAGAACGGTTAAACAAATTTATGGAGCGAATGTAGTAGGAAAAAGAAGCAGAGGACGACCGAGGAAAACTTGGCACAATCCGGTATGTCAAATACTTGAAAGCGGCCGGGTCAGGAGTCGTAATAATCGTCGGGTATGTATGAGGAGATGCATGAATGTAGAAGAGGCAAAGAATGTTTGCAAAGACAGAGTGGTGTGGCGTTCGATTCTCTCTGCCTACCCCTGCGGGGAAGCGGCGTGATGGTTAGTTAGTTAGTTAGTTAAAATAAACATGAAATTCCACAAAGTTAATGCCGAATCAATAAATTATATGTATGTATGTATTCCCGACAGTAATTAGTACCTAATAAATTCAAGAAAGATTTGTTTTCTATTGGTCTGGGTGTTTGTGATGTATTTTTCACATTTACCTTCCCTATCCTTACTATCCTACCTGCAGACAAGCCTCTTAAAGTAGAGGCTTTGCGAGTTTATTCCTTTCTTTTTATTATTAGTTGGTATATTGTAATTTATTTAATACGTTTTCATGTTATGTTCTTACTCTTTATGTTGTTTATTGTGTTTTATAAAATGGATGAGTCTTATAAATCCTAGAGGCTTGCACACTTCACTTCGAAGTTTGACAAACTAACTAACTAACTAACCATCACGCCGCTTCCCCGCAGGGGTAGGCAGAGAGAATAGAGCGCCACACCACTCTGTCCTTGCAAACATTCTTCGCCTCTTCCACGTTCATGCGTCTCCTCATACATACCTGCCGATTGTTACGACTCCTAACCTGACCACTTTCAAGTATTTGACATACCTGATTGTGCCAAGTTTTCTCGGTCTTCCTCTGCTTCTTTTCCCGCTAACATTCGCCTCATAAATTTGTTTTACCGTTCTTTCCTCACTCATTCGTTCTACATGTCCAAACCATCTCAACACACCTTTCTTAATTTTATCGATAATGCTTATCTCAGCTTTGCATTCCTTCCTTATTTCACTATTCGCACATCTATCATACATCGTTTTGTCGCACATTCTTCTGAGAGATCGCATTTCTACTGCATTCAGTCTACTTTCATCCTTCTTTTGCCAACTCCATGTTTCACTTCCATACATTAGAGTTAGAACCAGGACTCCGTTGTGCACTGCCAGTTTAGCTTCCGCTGATAGGTTTTTATTTGCTATAACTGATTTCAGTGCACCATTAACTTTGTTCCCAGCATTCACTCTCATTTCTAAGTCTTTATCAATCTTTCCATCCCTAGAAAACATACTACCCTAATACACGAAATCATCTGAATGTTCCAAAATCTCTCCGTTTACCAATATTTCACATTCAGATCTGCATTCTTCTTTTTCAAAAACCATAATCTTGGATTTGCATAAGGAAAGTTTGACAAAAGGATAAAATAAAATACATATGCATTTCTTGCGAATAGGGGATGCAAGAAGAAGGATTATGTGATAGGTACCACGGCGCACGGGGCTATTTCCGGGAAAATGTAATGTTCACTATTTCATCATCAAAGTCTATGTATATACATTTTTCTCCTCTCTTTCCTCCCTACGAATTTGCTTTACAGGTGTGCTAAACAGACGAGGCTGCCCCGTAACTTCCCTTGATAAACTAAGCTTTTAGGTCGGGTAATTGTTCAGGGAGGAGTTTAATTCTCGCAACATCCCCCCGAGGTCCAGTTTGGGGTGTGAAACTGCGAACTAGAGACCTGCTTTAAAGGAACAAGTTCTAACAATACCCCCAGCATTGTGCCACTCTTTCGGAAGACAAGGCCAAATCGATAAAAAAATACTTCATGTGTACTCAACTTTTAAAACAGTGCCTACTAGATACTGCATCACTAGGGGTTCTTTCTCATCACAAAACCAAATAAGTAGAAATTTAAATTTAAATTTTGTTAATTGCTCTTACCCAATATCCACCCGAATGGTACATAGGGCACTTCACGTAATGATGCAGTCTTGTCTTGATCGTTACTTATATGAAGGCAAGTCAAATAATTTCACTATAAGTTTACTATTTTTATCACATTTTTTTCACTATAATATTTATTCGATAGTACCCTGGACTGGTACCTGAAGCGGAGGGCTGATCACCTTTCCTTCATGTGTTAATGATCAAGATAATATTGCGTTTATATGATGCAGTGCCCTATGCACCATCGGGAGCGGATGGGGGTTTGAATGATGAAATAATTCAGGTACCAGTCCAGGGTAATATTAAATAAATATTTGAGTGGAAAATAACCAATATTTATTTTGACCCCCTTTGGGAATCAAACCTGGCGTCAGCACGGTAATCAAACGCGCCTATCAAATAATATTCAAACACTCTTATCTATTACAGACATGATGTTCGTTGGGTGTTTCAATGGGTCTAATTTACTCTAGTGGTTGATTACTTGTTTACTAAGAAATAAGAGCACCAAGTGTTATTTCTCAGAAATCAAACAAATTTGCATTTATCGTTTTTCAAATTATGTAATTAATTTTGAAATGCGTAGTAAAAAGTAAAAATAGTCCAAGAAGACATTGTTTTGACTGTTGTTTCCTGGAAATGTTCAGTTCAGAATAAAATACTCTAATCAAATATTTGTAGCTTATGTAAGCACTTTTAATATCTTAATATTTTAAATATCAATTGTATTCATTCGAGTACCCTTTATTACAATCTAAAATAAAATGTATACCCACACACAGGTCATGCGTTTGTGGGATATTTTTATGTACTGTATGATATTTTTATATATTTTTGAACTTGTAATTACATATGTATCGCCTACATTCAAAATCCTCAAGATCCAATATTATAAGATTTTGAAATAAATACTCTATCGGAATGCCAATTGTGGGTTTTATTGTTCAAAATATTTAAATACTTAAAAAACCTTGCTAAAAATACTTAAAAACAGCGTATTCGAATTCCACTATATTCAAGGAACTTGCCTTTTGACTCATATCGGCCAATCAGAGAGCGGGGATAGGTCAAGAATTAAAATTACGTCATTATAGGTTTGTGTCTCGTGTTTTTTTTTAATACTGACAAATTTTCTAAAAAAAATTAAAAATTCTCTATTTCATAATATTTTATCTAAAGATATACACATAAATGTTGCCGGAGAATTTTGCAATTTTTGTAAAATCGACTTACATGGATCTGGCGGATTTTGAAAATAGGGCGACACATATATTGTATTGCGAAATGCAAAAAAAAAAAAAAGATTAAAAAAGATAAATAAAATTACAGGTTGACCGACAGCAGATTTTGAGTGATTACCAAATTTAGACCAGCAGCTGGTATTGGGTGTATAGAAGGCCCTGATTGAATCGTTCATTCGTTAAGTTTTGGTTCTGGTATTATAGAAGTGAGGTATAAACTGAAATAGTCGATAATTCTAGAGTCAAGTGTGTCAAACACATAAAAGTTTTTATGAGGTCATAAAACTACACTTCTACCAGAAAAGTTTTGTAACTGTAAAATATAACAATGGATATAATATAACGTTTCATCATGACGATGTACTATTTATTTGTTTAACTAAGGCCCAACATTCGTCAAGTAGCATTCATTCCACCGGAGACCACCGGAGAGTAGGTAGAGAGAATAGAACGCCATACTACCCTGCCTTTGCAAACATTCTTCGCCCCTTCCACATTCATGCATCTCCTCATACGTACCCGCTGATTATTTCGACACATGACTAGGCCGCTTTCAAGTATTTGACATACCTTATTTTGACAAGTTTTCCTCGGTCTTCCTCCGCTCCTTTTTCTAACTACGTTTGCCTCCTAAATGTGTTCAACTGACTGGGTTCTATTTTATACATGTCAAGCAGCTTGTTAATTTGGGTATAGGCAATATATTGTAAGGACCTCACTCCAAAATTAATTGTGTTAATCGGCTCCACATGTATTTTATTACGTCCTCGAGTATTATAATGATGTATTTCTCTTTTAAAAATCGGAGTCGTTTTAAACATAAATTTAAATACCAGATTTTCAATCTGGTCAGTCTCATTTTCGTTTTTCTGAAATCCCTCCGAGGAATACAGAAAAAAATAACAACCGCCATTGTGTTGTTTTATTTGTGTTTTTGTTGTTCTGAAAATGCTTAGAAAAATGAATTAACGGCTAAATTGCTGCAATAATTTGTCTGAAAAAGTCATTAGTTGTGATTTACACGTGCGATTTTCCGGAAAATCTCTTTTTCTGTGCTTTAGCATGCAAGATCCATTCTTCGCAAGAAAATTACAATGTCATATTTTTTATGTTTAAGTTTTAATTAAAAATAAAATAAAATAAAAAATTGCTCACTGAGAGGCAAGTATTTTTATTTTTATTTTTTGTATTTAATTTAAGTTTTTTGAATTTTGTATTAACTAATTATACTTAGAAACCTATACCCTTATACCCTGTACTATGACTATTTATTTTGTATACCCACACACAGGCCATGCCTTTGTGGGATCTTTTTTTGTATTTATTTTTATTTTTTATAAATATTTTTTGTTTTTGAATTTATGTAATGCAAAAGAATTTTAAATAAAGAAAAAAAAAAAAAATACTCGTATCCATTAGCGAGGGAACGATGTTTTACTGAAAGGCATATTTAAACGATGTACTGACAAATTATTTTCATTTAACGAATAATAAAAAATAAGAAAAATAATAAGAAATACTATGTATATTTATGAATAAATTTTTAAATCAAACACAGTATTTTTGAGTCTACAAAGTTGTATTTTATTAAAAACACATAAAAATTTATACTGTGACAATTGTTTCGCCTATCTTCACATTCGTTTGAAAATGTCACAACCAGGCTAAACAATTTTCACAGTATTATTTATTATGTGTTTTAATAAAATACAACTTAATAGACTCAAAAATTAAGTGTTTGATTTAAAAATTAATTAATAAATTAAAATGGAGTTCTACAAATCAAACGCCAAATCAATAAATAAATGTTAATAATATTAGTATATTACCAATCGGTGAGTGGTTATATACTAATATTATTAACATTTTTGTAAAAAAATAAATAAGTAAAAATGTTATTATATCATATAAAATGTAGTTCCACCAAGAGAAGTCGGTACAAAACTACAAATAAATAAATATTAAAGTTACAAAATTTTAAGTGTGTCCAAATACTTGTTCACAAATCTTTATCGTTGTTTTATCTTGGTCAAATTTTCACTGGTTTTTATACTGGTCAAATTATAAGCTAAAATAATAAATTGAAAATGATATTTTCTGGCGTGTCTCATGTATGTGATTAAAATCCAGGATTTGGACCTCACATACTAATAAAAAAAGTTTCTGCTCAATAAATAGCTCCTTTTCATCTCACCAATAGATGTCTCTAGTGAAGTTCTAGTGATTCAAGAACAAGGTTTCTTAATTGGTTCATATATATAGAACTTCCAATAATTTGAGTAATGTGGTTGTCAATCATAGGTAGAATTGGTGAATGTTACTCGTGTGTAAAGTGATCAATCAATTAAACTAGCCTATGACGGTCGTAAGCCCCGTAAATTTCCAAACTTTTATATTCTTCTTCATCTATTTTGAGATTTAAAAAAAATAATATAATATGTCGTGCCCGAACCGTGCCTTGAAGTGTTCAAGTTCCTAACGCACTCTACACTGCATAGATTTTCATGGCCCAACGCGTATTAACACTAAGTGTTTTTACCAAACTATTATATAGTTATCCTTACATCGATCAATATTGGTTAGCAATATAGCTTAACTAAGCATTATCTGAAATATTATTTTTTGACATCTCATCAAAGATGAAGAAGAATATGGAAGTCTGGGCATTTACGGGGCTTACGACCGTCATAGGCTGGTTTGAGTGATCACTTTACACACGTGTAACATTCACCAATTCTACCCATTATTGACAACCACACTTCTCAAATTCTTGGAAGTTCTATATATATGAACCAATTTAGAAACCTTGTTCATGAATCACTAGAACTTCACTAGAGACATCTATTGGTGAGATGTAAAGAAGCTTTTTATTAAGCAGAAACTCTTATATTAGTATGTGAGATCCGAATCCTGGATTATAATCACACACATGAGAAACGCCAGAAAATACCATTTTCATTTTTATTATTAAGCTTATAATTTGACCAGATAATTTATTTACAACATTTTGAGTGTGTCCAAATACTTGTTCACAAAATCTGGATTATCTCCAATTACAGGAGTTATTTTCATATTATTTTTTGACATCTCATCAAAGATGAAGAAGAATATGGAAGTCTGGGCATTTACGGGGCTTACGACCGTCATAGGATCTCACATACTAATATAAGAGTTTCTGCTTAATAAAAAAGCTTCTTTACATCTCACCAATAGATGTCTCTAGTGAAGTTCTAGTGATTCAAGAATAAAGTTTCTAAATTGGTTCATATATATAGAACTTCCAAGAATTTGAGTAGTGTGGTTGTCAATAATGGGTAGAATTGGTGAATGTTACACGTGTGTAAAGTGATCACTCAAACCAGCCTATGACGGTCGTAAGCCCCGTAAATGCCCAGACTTCCATATTCTTCTTCATCTTTGATGAGATGTCAAAAAATAATATGAAAATAACTCCTGTAATTGGAGATAATCCAGATTTTGTGAACAAGTATTTGGACACACTCAAAATGTTGTAAATTATCTGAAATCTTTACATTAGCATAGAATGTATATTAAAGTTTGTAGACAAGAGTTTAATACTCTCATCTATATAGTTTCATAAGACAGATTGTGTGAACTGTCAGTAACCTTCTGGAAAGTGGGTGGAAAGATAATGTTATAACCCTCTCTCGTTCCTGTACTCCTGGTAAATGATAACGTCCTATAACTTTCCCTCTAGGGGATGAACTTAATATGATTTTTCAAAAGCCTCGAAGATTTCTTAATTTTACAGGAAAACAATAACTTTTTACGAATTCTTGGTCGGTATACAGTCGATTTCGCTTAAAGCCCAGTATTCGTTAAGTTAGAACTTAACTTAATTTTCTCTAAATCCAGGTAACAATTGAAGAAATTGTTTTTTTCTTAAAACACCATTTTTGCATTGAAAAAATACGTTTTTCTTATAATAATTATATGGTTAAAAATAAAACGAGTTATTGAAAGGTTAGGAGTTTAAAATTTAAAATTATATAAATAATTTTAGTACATATTTATTTATCGGGCGTGAAATGACGTGTAACCTCTACGACGGTCGGCCGATGATTGAATTCTGTGTTGCGTTGTATCCCCGTAATAAGCAGCACTTATTTGGGCCATATCGCATGGCATAAAAACTAAATCAAACTACTAATAAAAATATGTGACCAGGAAATAATTAAGTCTTAAATTAAAGAGCTTACGATCTGTCTTTGGCTGGTTTAACTCATCCCAATGAACTCAATATTTCGTTCGATATTTCATTTGTAAAAAAATAAAGATAGTAATATCTTTTTTTAAATTATTTAGATCTTATCTATAATTAAAATATAAAACTCATTTATTGGAGGCTAACGTCTGGGCGACATTTATTATTTAGTAAATGTCATATCACTCACTTCTTTCAAGAACGTCATAAATCAAAAATCGTCAATTTTCAGTTGTGCATGTTTTTTGATTTTTGACGTTCTTGAAAGGAGTGAGCGATATGTAAAAATTCAGAAATCAAAATCATATTATCTCAAATGAACAACCTTGATTTCATCTTAATTGAATAAAAATAAATGTTTTTATGTTAGGGATTTTTAAATGCATATTTTTCTCTGCTGGAATATTATTTTTGGCACGAATGTTTCTTTCCCTTTCGAGATATATTTTTTAATATTTACAAAAAATAAGGGCTCGTCCGGGATTTGAACCCGGGACCTCTCGGACCCTAAGCGAAAATCATACCCCTAGACCAACGAGCCAACTGATGCAATAATGAAATATAAAACTTATGACGTGAAATTGTTGAATGCCGTTTTTACGACATGTATTGCACATTGTTTGCTTTTTCAGTATTGCAGAATGCTATCTAAATTAATGTTTAATATATGGTTTAATCAGCGATATGGCTCGTTGGTCTAGGGGTATGATTTTCGCTTAGGGTGCGAGAGGTCCCGGGTTTAAATCCCGGACGAGCCCTTTTTTAAACACACTTCAAAATATCATAAAGAAATTGTATAAAGGTGATGGAATCTGAAACTCTTTTTTTTTTAAGGTTACTGAAAATGATTTTATTATTTAGAAATAAATACACAAGAGAATAATTTAATAAGCAGCACGTCGAAGTATAGGAGGAATGATACAAGAGTAAAAAAAGGACTTTTGTAGCTCACTCCTATTCTAATAATGGTTCATATAGTACAGGCCTACGTATATTTGTACCAGTTTGTCCCTTACCAACGCTCTTTCTACATAGCTTATTTACCATTCACAAGCTTGTTTGAGTATGCAACCTTGAGAGCCCTATCTAAGGATTTTTTTTCAAAACTAAAGCCTTTCTCGTAAACACAGAATTCAATCAGCGGCCGGCTGTCGAAGAGGTCACACGTCTATCCACGCCCGATTGTTATAGAATACCTATTTTATTTATTGTTTCGGCATTAACTTTATGGTAAGACATGTAACATCGTAGCGGTCTTGTTAGTAATTATTTTTCGGAATTTGCAAATCACATAATATATACAAATCACTCATTCCACTCTAATAAATTAAAATTATTACACCTTGTTTCACATAAAGGCCAAATTATGATTTATTTAGAAATTTTAGAAATTCAAAAAAACCTAAATTCTAATAATAATTTATTAAATAATATATTGTTTCAAAATTCTTCACTTTTGCTTTCTATTTTCCCTTTGTTTTCAAACTCCACCCTTAACTAACCCTCTCCTCCTTACTTTCCCCTCTCCTTATAAATAGAACAATTTTATATTTTATATTTTTGTTGTTATTCAGAACTGACGATGGAAGTTTAGCTTCCGAAACTAGTAGTCTTTCATAAAACTCAAGTGGTATAAAAAAATGTTTCCTTAATCATTATAGAATACCTATATTAGATGTTTTGTTTTTGTATTTAAGATACATATTTAGGAAAATATTTTTATATCATTTTTAAACGCCTGACTTTTTATTAACTCTTTTCCCCCAAAATTATGTATTTTTCTGAAGAAAATCTTTTTTTCAAAAAGAAAACGGTGTTGTAAAAACAAAAAAAATACTTCAAATGTTACCAGGGTTTAAGGAAAATTAAGTTGCTATGTAACGTATTTAGAGCCTTAATAGAATTCCGCCACCTTTTTCTTTCACATATTGTAGTTCGTTACTCTGAACTCCTTCAATTGCAATCTCTGGAACCTGCTATTATCTATAGATATTCCGCTCTTCACAATCTATAGATCCAAGAAACACTAGAGCGTAGGATTCATTACTTTTTCTTCAAGTTAATAATATCGCATCGATTTGATGCAGTGTCCTGTACACAATTGGATAAAAAGAAGGTCAGAAAACATTATATGAAATCTATTACCATTTTTCAGGTAAAACACCTTTTCCCGCCCAAAGAGCTAAAATAATAATTCGGTTTGGATACACTCTTCATTAGGAGAACAGAAAGTGCGAGTGTTTTCGATTGACTGACAACTTCGTTATATATAATGATAATATTGGTACTTATCTCTATTTACTATTCTTCGCTCCTGGCAGCCTCCTCTCCCCTCCTGTAGTGTATGACAAGCTCTAATTGATTAATCCACTCGAATGCGAGCACCGTTGGATGTGAAGTGTCTATAAATTGCAGCAACCAGCAGCGCTTCATGTTCTCCTGGTCAGATAAGTCTTTGTTTGCTTTATAAAACAGTGTTTCGGGATTTTTTTTTTTTCATGCAGATTTTCAAGGTAATAAAGAAGCTTCGTTTTTTAAGTTTGCTTTTTTTAAACTTAAAAAAATAATTCTTAATTTCTTAGTCATTCTTAATTTTTTCAGGTTAGTTCAGATCATGTTCACAAGGTTTATATTTCGAGGTTTTCAGGTATGTCTTTATTTGAATCTCTTTTAATTTTTCAGTTAGTTTAGGTTTCAGGCCGATTTCGACTGATACAATTCAATTGGAACGAGCTTTTACTCTAGTTATATAGAAGTTGGTCACACTAATTATATATATTTTTTGGTATTTTGTATTTTAAGAGATCGGTAAATAGTTTAACGGTAAATAGTGCGCTTAAAGAAAATATACCTGCGATTGCAATTATAGATTTTATGTTAAAATATGTAACCCTACTATTTTTGCGGATATTTTGACCGATAAAAAAAACGTTTATTTCAGTATTAAATTGAATGTACTTTTGTAATCTATATTGCCCAAGCCGTACTCATATATTATGTACATACAAACGCATATATTAAGTGTGTTGAACGTATTCGTAATATGGTCAGTGTGTGTACTAGTACAAGCTGTCAAACAAAGGCGGGTCCGCTCTAATTTGGTCGGCGACTGTAAACACGGTGACGTAATGATTGGCTGCGAACGTAATCCGAAGCAATTAGCAGACACGTCAACCGCTGGAGCCGTCTACTACCCTGACTGCTGTTTAAATAAATTACTAAATTATTTTATATGCTTGTATCCTATAAACGTGTCAAAAATTGGCAAGTTTGAAGTCCCTATAATAAAAGAAATCAAGCGGAAATCAAGCGCTATATCCTATCCTTTTCTATTAAATCTCATAATTTCTATATTGAATGTTAAAATCAAACACTGATTCTATTGAATTATCTTTTTTTTAATTAATGTTTTATTTAGCAACTATTTCTTAAAATCTACTGTGGCACATGTTTCGATGCATTCCGCATCATTTTCAAACTCCGTTGCGGAATGCATCGAAACACGTGTCACATTAGATTTTAAGAAATAGTGGTATTTACCAAGTAAAACATTAATTGATAATGGATAGATTTTAGCACAAATTGACTGCCGAATCAATTAATAAAAGAATTGTATTTTATTGTTCAAAACACATAAAAATAAAATCTGTGACAACTGTTTTGAGAATGCCATAACAAGGCTAAATAATAGTCCATAGATTTTATGTGTTTTTTTTTATAATAAAATACAATTTAGTCGACTCAAAAAATCAGTGTTTGATTTTAACATTCAATATATACCTACATAAATTAAAATGGAGTTCTACAAATTAAACGCCAAATCTATAAATATCATTATTTCCACTTATAACGGGACTCATGTACTATGAATCCTAAAAAAATATATTCTTTGAAGATTTTAAAATGCGTTCCGTTTTTTTATGATTTTTTGAAGATCTATATCACGACAGTTCAAAATATCTACCTACCTTTGTAAATATTCAATAATTGTTTTTACTATTTTTACTTAGGTGTTATAAATTTGATTATTTAAAAAAAATTAAACACTTGAATATATCAATAATGAGTTTTATTTTTATATACGACTAGTTTCGAAACCTTACAGATATTTTCGTCTACTGGTAAAAATTAAAACTAGCGAGAAAAAAGTATTTAGGGGTATATAATAGAGGTTGATAGGGAAAAAATATAGAGGGGGGTTAAGGAACAAGATTTTTTGTAATAGGAAACATAGATAATAATGGTTTTTTGAAATAGTATATTATTAATTAACGTTTTATCTGAATTAAAATTTATATGTTTTTCTAAATTTTGTAAATTATTCATGACTTGACCTTTAAATAAATCTTAAGTACATTTGTATGTTTTACACAAATTATGGTTTCGATATTAGTTTATTACTGTTTACCTTTTTTTCAAATTTTGACTAATTTTAGATGGCCAAATTATACGATACGAAATCATAATACGGTATGACAGATAACATCGCTTGACGTTAGTTTGGTACGTCTTGCTAGTTTTCCGTTAAGTAAAAATTGATAATTTAAACTTATTCCAAATAATAAATCCGTATTTAATATTTTTAACGAATGTTACATTAGAGATACTCTCTTATATAATAATATCAAAACAACACTGAATAATAAAGCATATACAAAACATGATGTTAGAGCATCGTGCTTACATTTGAGGGTATAATAAGAAAATTTATAATCATCCACCAAAATCAAAAAATTAATTTTTGGTCAAATAATAAAATGGACATCTACATAAATCAACATCAACACATACACACACACCCTCTTACACACTTCACACATGGACATTTTCTCTCATAGTTCATTTGCTAGATCTACACTAAACATTTTGTACTAATCTTTGTGTTTCTGTGGTTAACTATAGTTGGCTTGTTTAATGTATATATTTTTAATGTTTTGTTTTACATATGTTGCTGTTGTTGATCAAATAAATAAACAAACAAATCTTTAAGTTATTGAAGTTATTTTCAACAACATTTCATACGGAACGTGTTTTTAGAAAATCGTTTAAACGCTCTGACGACCGTGTCAAAAAAATCATTCTCAATTTATTATTACTAACTCAAAATCAACAGATTAAGCATTTTTAAAGTTTAAAGGTTTGTATATGGTATAAATCAATAAAAAAAGCCACAGTAAGCTCGTTTCAAACCTTTAAAACTCCTGATAAAAATAATTGTTTGTTATCAGGAAAACAGCGTGACGCAGGAGTTTTCGCCACATTACACTGAAAATTTTCCACTCGATCACAAAACATTACCGATATGATCACGGTGTTTGAATTTATTGCCAAAAGAAATGCTTACTTTTTTTATCGGCGTAAATTTTCCAGAAATGTAATACATACATCGATTTAATGATCTTCCAATAACGTTTATTTCTTTTCCCAGGAATACAGAAAGATAACGGATACGGTTTTTGGAAATAATTTTCTGTTAGAATTGGAATAAAATGATTCTATATTTTACACAATTTATGCCTTCTGTTTTATAGACTGATGAAAAATACTACCTCTGCTGGTTCCTATTTTCCTGATACAAAGCCTGACATTGTTTGCGACAGTAACAGGGTCGCATGAAGATTGCCGGGTCAAGTGTTTAGGTGCAAACATTCATCTGACGACCTGTACGAGATTCAGTGGTACAAAACCAGCGTATTAACAATGCCTTTTTTGAACTTTTTGGTCTTCGACATAACTTTGCTTCTGTTATTTGAAAAATTCTTCTTACGACTTTAACCGTCTAGTATATTATCAAATTATGTCGTTAACTTTTTGTCTTAAATCGCTGTGTAGAATTAATGCATTTGGCTAACAAAAAGGAAGCCCAGGTTTGATTTTTGTTTATTTATTAATATTTTGCTGTTGTTCCTCAAGGATCTCAACTCAACTTAAAAAGGTTCATACGAGTACGGATGTGCAAGCTCGAGTATCCTAGATATTGATACATTGCATTTTCCCATTCCTCCTGTATTTCCTCTCCAATAGAGCAAAACTAACATTAACTCTGATCTCCTTTACTTATTCATCTGTATAGAAATATTATCGGTCCTAATTTATATCTGTCCAAATATTATACATTTCACTCCTTAACCTAAAAATCAAGAATAAATTAATTACGTCCATATAATTTATGATCAACATAGCACCCCCTCGAACCCATATGGCATCCTATGGATCAATAGGTGCGGATAGGGAAAAGAAAAATGTGTTTTGTGGTGTATTGTGATTGAAGTTAACCTGACGTTTTAACTAAAATTTCATGTAATATACAGTGACAATACAACAGCTTTTCTATTATGCATAGTTAATAGCGCTTTTAGTTATACATGAGGTTTCAAGTCGATTCCTGACTGTAAATTGACTCATTGATAGTTTTTTTCTTTCTAATTTTAAACCGATGCCAAAGCGCAATGGCTATGAACATGGCTTGGTATTTAACTATCAAGATTACACTGTCTTATTCTA
Source organism: Brachycentrus maculatus (assembly GCF_059751285.1). Taxonomy (NCBI): domain Eukaryota; kingdom Metazoa; phylum Arthropoda; class Insecta; order Trichoptera; family Brachycentridae; genus Brachycentrus; species Brachycentrus maculatus. The sequence continues at coordinate 1,199,057 of NW_028280889.1, forward strand.
TTACATGCCCTATATGTCATTGGGTATGAATAAAGGTTAAAAGAATGAATATGTGCACTATTGGCTACAAATATAATAAAAATTGGGTTCCTTGAATGCTTCCAAATATTTTTTCAAAATAAAATAAAAACAATTCCGAAAAAAGTTAGGAACCCCTGACAGTAGATTGCTAGAATATAAATCTCAATACGTATGTGTATACACCTACACAATACAAGTATCAACATTCCCTAGTTGGGATAAGTGGACTGTGACAGTATTGTTCAACTTCGGGTGAAAATTTACCGGCTCATTTTTATACACTGGCAGGTTACTAGGCATTCAGGAAAACAAGTACTTGAGTTTTTTCAGTTCGAAGGCGCTACACGTTTATGCTTTCCTGGTACATTTTCTTGACGACCCACTCCTTTCATTCTACGATTTTTGTTTTTTCCTTTATGTTTTTCTAATATTTTTCGTTTATTTTAAGTTTTTTTCACCTAGTTGTTTATTATTTTAACATCATTAACGGATTCCAAATCGATATTTTATTGTTTAATTTAAATATTTATCAATTTAAAAAACTAGACAATCAAATATTTTAGGTTGTTTAAATTTAATCTGTGGATTGGTTTATATATTTACATTCGTCCACCTCTGTAGTGGAGTGGTCAGCGCGTTTGTCTCCAGTACTGGAGGTCCCGGGTTCGATTATTTTAATTTAATTTAACGGAAATCTTTGTAAAAAAGTCTTTTATATATTTCTCAACGTAGACAAATAATCGTTTTATACAAAAGGGAATATTCCGGGCACTAACCGGATTTAGCCTTCAGACAGGTCATAAGCTTGTCCATATAAAATATTATTTATATGAGAAATCTATAATATTCCTCGAAGACCATATATATTTTATATGGCATTCGAGGGTTAAATACAATGTTTGTGTACAATAAAATAACAATAATATTAAGGGGATACAACGCAACACAGAATTCAAACACCTGCCGACCGTCATAGAGGTAGCATGTCTTTCCACGGTTGATTTTTTAAAAATAATATATATTCTATTTATATTTGAGAATGTATATATAGAAAAAATATTTTTCAACTACTAACCTTTCAGTAACTCTTTTCTTTTCAAAACTATATAATTATTACGAAGAAAAACTTATGGTTTCAATATAAAAACCATGTTTTAAGCAAAAATCAATTAAGTAAAATGTTACCCGAAAATTAAGTTGCGACTTAACGAATACTGGGCCTTAAGTGAAATCAACTACAAAAATGCATCAAATTTAGATGCTTTAAACACTATTTCGCATTCACTAGGGTTTGAATAAAATATATAGTTTAAAAATATCAATTGAATTACTTCTCTTCTGTGTACCACATATGAGATGGTCAAGTCTCGTCTTGTACATTGGACTATTTGTGCGCTCCAAATGAACCTTACCAGGAGAATATACACGGTTGGTGAATATATTGGATTCACGATTTCCAATTAACTTGGAGCTGATAACTGTCTCCGTTACGTTGGCAACTCCAACTCGACAACATGGAAGCCTTTCAATTAACCACGAGTACCGTCACTGGAAATTTCTATTATTACATTTTCAACTACTAAATATTAATGAACTGTTTTTTTACGTCATTCTTGTTCCGATGTTATTGATATTCTTCAATTAGTTGTTTATTTTTGTAGCACAACGTCGAATGATTATATAAAGTACGTACCTTAGGTATTGTCCGCGTCCGTAGTGTAATTGCAGCATGCTCGGCTACCGTACTGGAGGTCCGGGTTCGATCCCCAGGGAAAGGGGGTCAAATGTATATAAGGGATTTTTTCACTCTAATATTTATTCAATATTACCCTGGACTAGATTTTCTCATGTGTTTCCCACACCTTTCCTTCATGTGTTAACGATCAAGATAACACTGCGTTTATATGATGTAGTGCCCTATGCACCATCGGGTATCGATGAGGGTTTGAAGGTGAAGAAGACGTATCTTGAGTATTTTTAGAACGTCTGTACCATTGTTATTTATTTATTGGATTTTATGAATATAACCGTTTTCTTGAGAAATCGCTTCAAGGGTCTGCTCAATAAAAGCTTTCCTCATTCCAACATACATGGCTGTTGTGAACTCATGTGAACTGTATCACGAGATTGATCAATTTGTCTATGAGAACGATAATATATTTATAAAACAGCAAGATTATGCACCTTCCTTTTGAGAGTTAAAATGCACTGTTTTTATTATCTTTTGTTCTTGTTAATGAAGGAAAATCTGTCCGCCTCCGTATTGTAGTGTTAGCGCGTTTGGCTATCCAAATGACCCTGGTTGGATTCCCAGCGGAGATATAAATAAATATAAGTGATTTTTCACTCTCATATTTATTTAATATCACCCTGGACTGGTACAAGAAGCGCGAGACTTATTATATTGCCATCAGGCAATTATCGATCAAGATAACACACTGCGTCGAAAGATGCAGTGCCTTATATACCATTTTGCGTAGATAAGGGTTAGAAAACATATGGAGGAAAAGTTTCCTCTTACTCGTAAACATAAAATACTTTTTTTTCAGTTTATAGAAAAAAGATCCCTGAAGTATTTTGATCAATAGGATGGAAAACTAATAATATAATAACAAGTCAAAAAGAGAAAAAAATATTGACTAAACTCTCAAATTGACATGCCCTTTAGGCAACCCTCGCGACCCCAAATCCCTTGTCAGTTCGAAACTTTAAGATGAACGATATCTTTGTAAAGATTTGCACATCAATATTGACTAGTAAATATCAAATTCCCTGGGAATTTTAACAGCCATTTTCTTAGAAGTTCACAAAGCACTTAAGCTTGGCTTGCCAGTTCCTATAACAGTAACTTCGTCAATTCCCTCAGGATTCTGTCTACATGTTCCTACATAATGTTCACTTAAAGTTAATCATGATAAACACGAATTAATTGGGTAAATAAGGTAAGTTATTTATTGTGTATTTTGTAAAACTATAGTCAGTACAAATCATTTAAACTTATCGTTTTAATGATGAAAACTCTATAACCGGAAACACGTTGCGAGACCGCGTAAGAAACACTGATATCCAGAGCATGTTTAAGAAGGGAGATATCGTGAAGTAGGGACGACAACGAAGGCGATCCTGGAATGAGCATGTAAACAAAATATCAGAAAACAGACTTCCACATATCGCCCTTCAAGGAAACCCTGAAGGACGTCGACCCCCAGACAGACCTCCAAAAAGGTGGAGAGAGATAGCTGGTAGTCAACATCCCAAGATCGACAGGCGGTGGCACAGACAGATTTTGAGGATCTTTTAAAAGAAAAAGAAGAAGAAGTTTTCATCAAAATAAGAAACAGTTCTTACCCCCTCTTCATCCTTTAACGTCAAAAGACACAACTATAAAAAAAATAGAGTTAGTTTTATATACGGGTGTTTGAAAATGATGCGGAATGCATCGAAAGACGTGTCACAATAGGTTTCAAGAAGTAGTGGAATTAACTTAAATTATTAACTTAAATTAAAAATCGATAAAAATGGAAAAGTGACTGCCGAATCGGTTAGTGAAATTATCGTTCTATTGTTAGGATTGAAATTTTCGACTAAAAAATTCAAAAACGTAGTATTTAATATACTTTTTGAAAGAACGCAATGACTAAAAAACTGTTTTTATGGGTGTATGTATTCATGTTTGCCTTTAAAATTGTACCTCGTAGGCAAAACTCCACACTAAAAAAAACTTTCATGTATTTCATTTATGTGACTCTAGTAAATTACCGTTGGTCTAGACCAGTTCCGGTGAACCTTTTCATTTCGAAAGACCGCCTTCGTTTATCTGATTCAACATAGTGCCACGTTTGTAAAAATCGACTATATTTAGAGTTTTGAGGACACAAATATATACGGAAACTAAATTTTTACTACTACTACTACCAGCACGCCATTTTCCGCAGGTGTAGACAGAGAAGATGGAACGCCACACCCTTCTGTCCTGACATACACTCCTCGCTTCCTTCACATCGATATATCTAATCATTAATGCCCTCCGATTTTGCAAACTTCTGACACCACCAGATTTTAGGTTCCGATTGATCTGATCGTGCCAAATCTTTTTCGGCAGTCTTGGTTCTGTTCTCCCGCTCACATTCGCCAAATATATTTGTTTTAGTCATTCTCTCGTTATCCATTCACTTCACATATCCACACAACCTAATATTTTCAATTATTCCTAGTTCAGCATTACATTCCTTTCTTATATCTTCGTTTTAAATTCTGTCATACAATAATTTATCACACATTTGTCTGAGGAAACGCATTTTAACAGCGTTCGTTCTGCTTTCATTCTTCCTGAATTTTTCGAACTGAATTTTTATTTGAATGTTCAGATATTTATATTTATTTATTTGAAAAAATGCCACAAGTCAAAAGGCCGTATTGGAGTAGCCAAATGGTTATATTCGCCCTAAATTCCGCTGGTTTCTCACCCCGACTGTGGGTCCATGTTTAAAAAAATGTTGGAAGCAGATTTTAATTGGATGAGGGTAGGACAGGGGGTGAAGACCGATCTCTCTGGTTTTTTGGTGTGGACTTTTCATTATGAGGTCAAATTTTAACAGGATTTTTGAATACACGGATTAATCTCACAATTATCTGATGTCGCTAAAATAATTATTAGACATGTTCAAAATATTATAAGATTTAATAGTGTCGGGTTGTGTTCCCGTGGTTAGTGTCGCAGACTCTTAAGTCAAAGTTTCTCGGTTCGAACCCACTCTACCATAATTTGATACCATTTTCTAATAATGAGCCGCTTAGGTTCACATAAATAGTATGAAATTGAAATATTTGTGTAAATAATAAACACACAAATATTTCTCTAAAAAAAAATTAAAGGTTATCGTTAATATCTGTGAGATTTCACCAGCAATCTTCTTCATATTTCTTATCATAAAAATTGATTTATCTTTGCCAGACCTTTATAATAATAATAATAACAATACCTTCTAGGAAAAATCCAGTTCGCCATATTTCAAAATTTTGTATTCTTATACGTGTATATAAAAAAGTAAATATAAAGTGATATTTTAATATTAAATAATTGAATGTCATTTTTTTACTCACGTCTAATTGCCAATAACATAGACATAAGAATAAATAAAATAGAATGCCCAGAAAATGAACTATATCCCAGCAAAAAACGGCATATTTTTAGCTTAATATTTACCCGCTCCAGGGTAGAAAGTGTTGTTTTTGCATTTTGAAGAAAAGGTATTGTTTAATTATTTTTTTAAATATACTAAATATTCTTCAAATGGAGAAAAAACATTCAGGTTTTACATCAAAAGATCTGTTCACAGTAAAAAGTTCAATAAGTGGCTTGATATTTATTTTTAAAACATTTCATTGTATTTTTAAACTTTAAAAACGATCTTCTAAAAAGTCATGTTTTTGATATATTACGTTGTTGAAAGGAGTGAGCGATATGTGTTACAAAATATCAAAAAAATATTCAAGAAAAAACAACTTTGACCCTACTCGACACGGTTTTTTGTTTTTTTTATTCCTTTTTCCTGTTTTAGAATATCGTATCTAAATAAAATACTTTTTGAATGTAAGGTTAATCATTACAACAATTGTTCATATAAATAAATACGTGAGTAAGAGTTGATAATAAATATGTATTAAGAGAAATTGAGAATAGTGTAGAGTAGAGTGGAGGGTAAAATAACTCCAAAAACGTGGTTTAGACAACGGGTAGTATATTTCGTTAATTCGGACAGCTTTTGAATTACGGCGCTAATTGTATTCTGGAAGTTCGGTTAACTATTTCAATTTCTGTCCATATAATCAACAATGGGATATTGTTCGGGAGTTCGGTACAAGGGGTTATTAATTTTGAATGGATAATAATTCCGAACAAAACTCCTGAAACATGCAGATTTATAACATGTCCAATCACAAAAGGAAAACTATTCAACGATGTCATTAAAATGAATGTAAATTTTGAAAATTTCAGAAAAAGGAAAGGGTGATCACCTTTTCTTTATGTGTTAACGATTAAGATGATACTGCGTTCATTTTATACAGTGCCCTATACACCATTGGGGTGGGGATAAGGGTTTGAAAAAGATATAACATAGAATTTGGTCTAGCCTCACACCAGATTCATGACGTCGGTCATGAAGAAACCCGGTCGCTGATAAAAAAATAAATGTGGAAAAAACTTTATAGTTGTTATTTTATAAAAACGTAATATTATTACATTTTGTCACTTTATAATATTTACATATTAAATCAATATATCCAATAACTGGGAGGTTTAACTCCCGACTTACTCTACCTACTAATGAAGCACGATTTATGACATAGTATGTCGCATGACATCTCGTCGGGTACACGAATGAGTTGCATTTATTCCCTTTCATATCGATGGAAACATAGCATTATTATCGGCTGATCAGCGCTCCATTTTCCGCATTTATCATGTCATATTCCATGCATGACATTCAGTAACTATACAGAGCTCCACACATCGGGCGGCAAATTACGATCTGATAAACTTGCTGTCTCCCTGGTATTATAATATCGTTAATACAATACACGGCACTAGTTAAACGCCATTTTCATACATATTTATATATATATATATATATATATATATATATATATATATATATATATATATATATATATATATATATATATATATATATATATATATATATATATATATATATATATATATATATATATATATATATATATATATATATATATATATATATATATATATATATATATATTATATATTAAATTTGTTGTTTGGCGACTTTACGAAGAATGATAGCACATTATAGAGCTTTATTGCTTAAAACTTAAAGCTCTTTCAACTATGTGGTATATGCTCTGTGAGCGTTTTCGTTTAGTCTGTCAGTTTGTTTATAATTTATAATTTTTCTGTTTTTTACTTAAAAAATATTATTTTTGGCTTGCAGGAATATTGATAATAAGTGTTACTTGTTTTAATTAAATGAAACACTTGAATAATCCACTTTATCGAGTTTTATTTTTATTTACGACTAGTTTCGAAAACGACAATTGTTTTCATCTTCTGGTACAAATTAAAACTAACGAATAAAAATATATTTAGGTGTATATACATATAGGTTAATAAATATAGGTAGGGGGTTAAGGAACAACATTTTTTGTAAAAGGAAACATTGATAATAATGGTGACGTATTTTGAAACAGTATATTATTAATTATTGTTTTATCTGAAGTTGTTTTAGTGTTACTTGATTCCGACATTTAATTGTACAATGTTACAGCAATTGGAATTGTCCATATTATGCGATTTTCAAAAACTTAACAACATTATTTTCCTTTACTTTTATTTTTAAATGTGATAAAATTTTAATGGCGATTCGATGTCGTGTTATTTTCCGGAAAATCCTTTCTTCTGTTAAATCCTTTTGTATGGCATCGCAATAAATAAAAATGCCCAAAAATATATATTTGAAATACCAGGGGACCAGGATATCTCGACCAAATCCCCGAGGCTTAGCGATGCGCGAGCTCCGAATCCGCAGTAATGCTGTGTTATTTGATCGAAGCGATCTAATCCTGTTCAAACCTTTTTCACTGCTGATCTCCTAATACTCCTGAGACCTGTTGCTACCCATTTGAAGGAATTGCTTTCTCTGAAATCATCCCTTAAACGTACCCTTGCAAATGAGCCACCCCTTGAAACTTAACCCTCGTAACATTTCCAATAATAAAAAATGTCGGAAATAGTCAAAATTTGAAATATTTTCATACACATTTATGATCTCAATAAACGATTTAAATAGGAAATAAAAAATACTGCCCATTTACTAGATCTTTTTTAAAAAAATAAATTAATTTTTAGATGAATACTTTATTTATGTATGCATTTTTTAATTGTTAAATTCGAAGGAGTTTTTATAAGTGACATTATACCAGAATTGAAATTATTTTATAAACGGTAATAATTTAAAAACCCAAACCAATTTACGTGAGAATGCAATGGTAATGTATTGAATCTTTATCATGTCGAGATTAAGTAAATTCAAATTATTCATTACAGTACAAACAATCCATTTTGAAATGAAACCATACTAATGTAACTTTTTATATTTTCATATTTTTTACAATCTACTAATAAAATCAATGTTCTCATATATTCGTATTTGTCCGATCAAGTGTTTCAACATCTAACATAAGTTTGGCAGACATTTGCAATAACTATTTTTCCATCTCATTTGATGAATTTATGAATGTGTTTTTTCTCTCTCTCTCCGTATGTCACAGAATTAAAAAATATCAATTCTAAATCTTCAATGCTTTTTGCAAAATGATACAATACTATTTTGAGGGAAGTATACGCCTGATACACTGAAAAATTTGTCATGTTGCCGGCCATTATTCACAGGCTTTCATACATTATTAGTTTACATATAAACGCATGGCAAAAAATTGCCGGAAAATATACGTTTATTAAACTTTCCTATATGCTTTTTCTCGGAATTTACAAATTGAGACTTTCGGACTCGCGTAACATCTTTGTGAATCATCGTATACATGTGCGTATACGTATGGTAAATATGTATGTTATTGTCCTCTTGATACACACCCTTTTAAATCACCAGGAAAACATGAAAAGAAAAAGGTCTCGTTATCCGTCTGTTCGTTCGTAATTCCCACGAAGCGCTCCATAAGTTATATCGTCTGGCACAATGGCGCCATATGGGAGCGTTTGAAGGATATTAGCAATATAGGATGTTACTCCCCGAAATTTATTCAGTCATGTACCTACGTACATATAGGAGTACACCCATTACTGGATATGTGCTCCTGGTAGCGAAAAAGGTATGGGCCATTTGAAAGAAAAATTGTTTTGACTCAGTTTGACTGAATTTGTTTTATTTTATTTACATTTCCTGTGTAAAGTATATTCTGATGACAGTAAATAAATTTGACGTCTCAATAAAGAAATGATGTTCATCAATCATTGTCAGTAAGATGTTCTATATCAGGGATAGTCAACTAGTTTGTTGTAAAATTTAAATTTTTATATTTTTTAAAACTTTAAAAATTAAAGTGGTATATTCAAGTGTTTAATTTAAAAAAAAAATCAACATGTCATTCCACAAAGTTAATGCCGAATCAATAAATAATATAGTAAAATTCAGTCGCACATTGATTTCCGAATGAATCCTACATTTATGACAACCCATTATTTGTCAATGTTAATCACCGTTGAAAGATATTATCCATTTTCAAATAAAATTTCGTTTTTTGCCTGTTTGCAATACCTCTTCTATAGCATCCGCTGAGCAAACTTTTAACGGCTCATGAGGAAATAAATGGATTGATTTAGCTGATAACACAATGTTTATTCGAGGAAAATGCCAAAAATTCAATTTAAATCCACGTTTCCCGATAAAACTAAGCCCGCGCCCTGATATCGCAAAAACAAATCTCTATACTTTCGTCCATATCTGATGTATTTCAGGAACGCCAGAAATGAATATTCGATTTTCACTTCGGCAGTTTCCCGAATCTGATCTTACAGTCTTCTGGGCTTTCAAAACTTGTCCTTAGTAATAATAATATTGGCAGGAATATGTACATCTAAAATTCATTAATCACTAAACTTGGTCTAGTACATAAATTGTTATTTCGGGTATGGTATTCGAGCTCTGAGATATTTATCACTGCTTGAACATACCGTGGTTGCGTTTGGATTTCAGATTTAGAAAATAACTTACTACTCAAGAGAATAACTTGAGAATGTTAATGGTATTATGAAAATATGTTTTTTAAAGGTCATTTATCTTATATAAATTACTATTTAATGAAAATGTGTTTTTTTCTCTTACCATAAAATATTTAAACAAAATTGATATATTAATTAAGATTGTGCATAGATTCCTTTGTCGAACGGTCAAAAGTTATGGAGATGAAAATAACTTACAAGACAATTATTTTCATCTTCAAATAGATATTTTATTTCTTGTTTCGAAATTCACTTTGTGGTAAGTCATGATTAAATTGTAAATAAAAACACTTGTTTTTTACCACTTGAGTATTATATTTACTTTTCAGGACTAGTTTCGGAAGCTACAGATACAGATACTTCCATCCACGGGTTTGAATAAAAACTAATAACAAATAGATGTTATATTGCATTTAATTTGCTTAAATATCAATTGTATTTGTTGTTATTAACAATCCTATAATATATACGTATTATTGTATTTTTGATATATCTATACATGGAGAGTAAAACGATGGCATTTATCATGGCCAGCCATCGGTATAACGTTTCCGTGTAAAGAGTTTTCGAATCGTGCTCTAACGATTTTTTCTGCATAACATGTCAATTTGATAAAAATAAAGGGAAACTAAAAATAGACAAACTAAAAAATGCTTATATAAGCATAAGTATACATTTTTGAATTATTATCTAAACATGTTATATTATGTAGGTACCAGTGGCGTGCAATCCACATAGGCTCATAAACTGTGCCTTCTCAACCCTCGGTCTACCGCAGACAAAAACTATCGATAACTACCGTTCTTGACCCAATGGACCCTTTTGTAAAGTATGGTACTTTCTTTACTTGTAACCCTTGTGTTCTTCATATATTGTTATCTCTCTTTATTTACACATTATATTAAGAGTTTCTATAAACCTAACATTAGGTTGGTACACAGAGGGTTCAGTGGAAAAAATCTTTTAGCGATTAAACATACATCTCATTAATTGATTCGGCAGTCACTTTGTGGAAAAATTAATATATTTTTAATTAAAGTAAAAAAACATGCATTATTACATTTTTTACCCTTGCATATTCTTTTTAAAACTAAATGTAAGAGTAAAGTTATAAATCCGAAATAATAAATCCGGCTCACCCTGTGAGACAATTGACAACCATCGGTTCTAAGTTCATTGGGATGGGTCTTCTTCTCATTAAATTTTAGAGCTAGACTCTTGTCTCTGCATCAAATTCGACCGCTCTCTATTCAAAGAAAGGTTTTTAAGATCATTGTACGATAAAACGACTGCCTTCTCTTTAAGCTTTTCTACTCAGATCTCATGATATTCTTTTCATATTTTCCGCATAGATAATATCGTTTTGCCTCAGGATATGCAATAAATATCAACTTTCATTTTCATTTTTAAATTTACTTTTTTCCCAAAAATGTTAAGAATATTAGTATATAACCTCTCACTGAGATTTTAATCTACCGGTTTCTAGACGGGTACGTCTCTTCGTCGGGAAAATTACTAGACCAACATGACCAACTAGACCACTAGAAAACAGTCACTACTATTGCACTGTTCACACACTTACGACTACATAAAAAATTGATTACATGCGGTTTTTGGTGTATCCGAGGATCAGTATGCATGAAAGATTGCAGAACGCACTAAGGATGTTAGTCACAACAAGTTTTCATCTTTAACTCTTCCTGAAATTTCTTCACATTTCACTCTTTCCATGCAGCTAATTCTTTCTGTTCTTCTTCTACATCACAACTCTAACTAACGCTTCAATTTTTCTCTATCTGTCTTAGCCACATTGTTGACATTCATAAATATACTTCATAAATGATTAATGGCAGTTTAAAAAATATTTTTAAAAAAACTTGGAGATTTGCGAAGCAATCATCATTTATTTTAAATTTTCTTGTTTTCTTTCTACATAAATTATTTTCTTTTTGTTAATACAAATACAAAATTTTACGCTTACAAATTAAATTTTATTCATATTGCAGTCGTAATAAAACTTTTTATATTCATTCTCGTATTAATTTTCCTAACAGTCCTCAAACAGTCCATATTTAAGTATCAGGAAGCCAGGAGTGCAGAGGAGCAAAGAGCGCTTATGCAAATGTTACGACTTCCGACCCAGTGGAGCGCGCGACGAGGCGCAGGATACATTTATTCGGTGGCACTCGCATCTCCTCGCTCTCGTAAAAAACAATTGGCAATAAAAGAGATAGAGGTATTCCAAATACTGCTGGAGACACAACGTTCTCGGTCTTATGCCCTCCTATTACAGTTGTCATCTTGTCGAAGTGACATTTTTATATTTTTTGTCATGTAAAAAACGTATTTTACACGGACAATTAAAAAAAGGTGTTTTCTTGTTAACATAAAATGTGTAATTCAAAAATGATAAATGAAATGCAAAATACGTATAAAAAAATATATATAAAAATCTGTCAACTGTACCTAAAGCTTTTTTTATTAGATATAAAAATAAAAATGAATTGAAAACAATGTTTTTTTTTGTTTAATTTATTTTATAAATAAAGTATTTTTTGTAAAATCAATAAAAAAAATCACGAGTGATGTTAATTTTTATTACTATGATTTCTTTAAGTATGTATTTATTATTTATAAAATTAGGTCCAAAATATGTACACAAGAAAAATCCCGTCAGTGAAATTTCATTAGGTTTTTGCTATTAAAAACCAAGAATTTTATTTTTCTTCATATTGTAAATTAAATTACAATAACTTTTTATTATTTTAAGCGTATTTTTCATACCTTTATGTATTATATAATATTGATCATACCTTTATGTATTATATAATTAGTAAGTAAAGAATTTATTTTAATATGTTGCGATCTGCGTTCAAGAAAAAATCTATTTTTTTGATACATAATTAATGTTTTCTTTTATTATTAAAAAATATATTGGGCTCGTCCGGGATTTGAACCCGGGACCTCTCGCACCCTAAGCGAAAATCATACCCCTAGACCAACGAGCCAGATGCCGTCAACGTCTAATTAATAGTACCGGTTGCTAAAAAACGGCTACGCTAACTAAATACATTTACGATAGTATGTGTACTGACCTGAAAGGTCTATAGTTTTGTATGTATCGTGTAATACGTATCATTATAACACCTTGTTAGTGTGTATAGTAGGTACGTGTGTAGTGTACGAGTATATATTGTATTATATACAACATATATTATATGAAAGTAGGTCAAATATTTTGGCTGTGGTAAAAGGTGAAAGGCATTAATATATTTACAGTAATGCATACTCAAGCCGTTTTTGACATAAATTAAATTTCATAGTTGCAATCCATAATATTATTCCGTTCCACAAACGTCATGTGGTGTTTTACGCGTATTCCAATACGGTGTATTCCCAAGAGGGTCAAAATAAATACTAGTAATTTTTCAGTCTAATAATGTATTAGGACTGGTACCTGAAGCGGAAGGCCTTTCAAGTCAAACCACCGCACGCCAAAAATACAAGTACAATACTAAGTACACGGCTGCTCTGGGCCCTTGTAAGGTGCCATGTTTCACAGCCGTATAAGAGAATATGTTAGGGAATATGTTTAAATGTTTCGCTGATCTCCAGACGCCCTTTTAAGTGATACCGTTTCCAGGAGCTGGTGTCGGCCAACCCGAACCAGCGCAACTGGCGCGGCATCCTGATCGCGCTGCTCGTCATCGTGACGGTGCTGGCGCTCATCGTGACCTCCGTGGCGCTGCTGACCCCGCCCGAGGAGGGCCCACGCGTGCGCGGCCGCCGCCTGCGCCTGCAGGACCTGCTCGCCGGGGACCTGCTGCCGCTGCGCTTCAACGGGACCTGGATATCAGGTATGCGCCTTTCTCTATGTCATTGGATATCAGGTATGCACCTTTCTCCATGTCATTGGATATCAGGTATGCGCCTTTCTCCATGTCATTGGATATCAGGTATGCGCCTTTCTCCATATCATTGGATATCAGGTATGCGCCTTTCTCTATATCATTGGATATCAGGTATGCGCCTTTCTCCATATCATTTCAACGAGCGGCAGATATCATACATCTGTATACCTTTACCATCCAAAATGATCTAATTTTATTTTTGAAATCAGCTATCCGGGGGTAAAAAAAGTTTTCTAGTTATTTTTGTATGTATTCTTTTTTGAAATCTCAACGTAGATTAAGAAGAATATGGATGACTGGGCATTTATAGGACTTATTTCCATATTCTTCTTCATTTATGATGAGATGTCAAAAATGAATAAAAAAATCACAATTGAAGATAATCCAGATTTGAAAACAGGTTCATATTTGTATTTAAAAAAAATTTACAACATTTTGAGTGTGTCCAAATACTTGTTCACAAAATCTGGATTATCTCCAATTACAGGAGTTATTTTCATATTATTTTTTAACATCTCATCAAAGATGAAGAAGAATATGGAAGTTTGGGCATTTACGGGGCTTACGACCGTCATAGGCTGGTTTTTATTTATATTTATTTCAATTGGAAATTAGACTGAACGTTTCCTCAAATTTGATGATCAAACGGTATATATAGGAACTTTGAATTGAGTTTGTTCTACTCGTGGGAAGCGGAAGGTGTCAGTTGCCCTGATGATTCTGGGAACTCTAAAACATATGCTTTGAAGAAGCTAATATATTAATAGCAATAATGTGAGAAGTTCTCAAAAATAAACAAAATATTGTAAGTAAAACGAAACCGTTAATTTTCCTAAATACGGAAGCTAGATTTATACCCAGTAAAATATTATGTAAATGTTGGATTAGGTAAGGTTAATTTAGGTAAGGTTAACTATAGAAGCTAGTTTTATAAAAAAAATAAAAAAATTGTGTAAATAATTGGGTACAATAGTAAATATGTTCGTTTATGTATTAATTTTAAATCAAACAAATGATAATGACAAGGCGAAACAAATGTCACAATATTAATTTTTTATGTGTTTTTGCTAATAAAATACAACATACAAATTACAAAAAATCTGTGTTTGATTTAAAATTAATACATAAATTAAAATGGAGTTCTACAAATTAAACGCCAAATCAATAAATGAATATGTTCGTGTTTTTTTAAGAAGTCGATAATAAACAATGCCGCGTAAAAAATATTAAAATTTTATTACACTTGCCGATGAAATTCTAGAAGTCCCTGACTAGGTTTTGCGATAGGGAAAATATTATTTCATTGCGATCGTTTTGAACAGAAACAAATAATACATTTATTGATTTTACACAAGAAAACAATTTCCCGAGTCAAGCGCTTTACAATTTAATCTATTGAAGTCATTCGCGTGTTCAAACAAAATATGCGTGTTAAAGTCATAATCTGGAACGATCTTTTCCTTATTTCTTGGCTAAATATTTTCACTTTCTGGATATTTTCCATTTTCTGGCATACTCATAAATTTTAATTCATACTCAACAACATTCAAGGACATTATTGAAATACTCATACTGTGTATTTCTATTCGTAAAATAAATGCCAGCATAGCAGAAATTTTATCGTTTCTTTAACGCCCGTTTTTTATCTTTCACGAATCCCACAGATAAAACTCTGGTTTTGAAATGAAACTAACTATTAAATCGTTAAATATTTAACCAATTAAATATTTATTGGGTATAAAAAAAAACAAATTCAGAATGTATACGACTAGAACAAATAGTCGACGTTCTGACTAACTATCGTATCCTCGTTTTCAGGATTTTTACAGGATACGAGTAGCGTTTTTTGTGCGCTCGAGAGAAGTATTTTTGAAAGGGTTCATTTTGTATTTATTTATCGATATGGAGAAAAAAAGAATATATAACTTTTTATTTATTTAATTACAGGTACGAAAAATTATATATATTATAATTAAAAAATGATACATGTTAAACAGTGAAATACCATTTACAAGAAACATATAAGATAACAAAGTCTTAATTAAACTATTGCTTGCTTATATTTGCAAATACGACGCTTAACCTGTTAGTCAGGAGAGTAATAAAACGAGCGCGATATATTCCATATCATTTATTTAATTAATTAAAACCATATCCGCTTCCTATGTGGAGCATATGGAGTTCACAAACTGTCTCATTGCTTTTCTGTCGGCTGCCAGCTCCTTTACATCCTCCCAAGTCAGATGCGCGTCCCGAAGCTCTGACGAGAACTGCCAACGGATTGTCAGCAGTGGTCGTCCTGGGTCGTGCAAACCTACATTTAACAGTATGAAGGCTGTCTGGAGATCGGATCTATATAAAAATTGTAAACAAAAAGCAAGGTAAATAATAAATGCAACTCCCATCTAAAAAAAACACATGCATTTCAAAATGGTTGACACCTTCTCCACAATTCCAATTTTATGAATAAAAGAAACATTTACAACATTTTGAGTGTGTCCAAATACTTGTTCACAAAATCTGGATTATCTCCAATTACAGAAGTTATTTTTTAAAATTTAATTTAAAATGTTGAAAATAAATTATCTGGTCAAATTATAAGCTTAAATAAAAAAATGAAAACGGTATTTTCTGGCGTTTCTCATGTGTGTGATTATAATCCAGGATTCGGACCTCACATATTAATAAAAGAGTTTCAGCTCAATGAAAAGCTTATTTTCATCTCACCAATAGATGTTTCTAGTGAAGTTCTAGTGATTCAAGAACAATGTTTCAAAATTGGCTCATATATATATAGAACTTCCAAGAATTTGAGTAGTGTGGTTGTCAATAATGGGTAGAATTGGTGAATGTTACACGTGTGTAAAGTGATCACTTAAACCAGCCTATGACGGTCGTCAGCCCCGTAAATGCCCAGACTTCCATATTCTTCTTCATCTTTGATGAAATGTCAAAAAATAATATGAAGAGAAACATTATTCAGACTTTGTTAAACATTGTTAAATGTTTATTAAAAAAATCCTGCGTTGTGAAAAAAAATATTGATGTCCATGATATATATTTTTTTTTGAAATTTTATTTTAGGCCAAAACTCATAAGAATATACAATCCATCTATGTAAATTCTGAAGTCTTCAGAAAATTTACAGTATTATCAAAAAAACCCTTTTAAGACCATCACAGTTGTGTTTTTCTCTAACACATTATGGAATACGAATATAAAAATGAGACTACATTTGTAGCTCTGGATGAAGAGAGTTTTCCGAGATTTCCCGAGATTTGTTAAAGTCGTGTATTAATGTGATCCTCCTTTACCACTTGGAATAATGCTATGCATCGTTATATTCCGAATGCGAAACGTGAGAATGACTGCAACTGAATATTTTTTTGCTTTCTCATATATTTTTCCTCTCAAATAACCTATTAATTTTTCATTTTATACAAGTGACAAATTGAGACGAATAATTCGCCGAAATATATAACAAGAACATAATTATTTATCTGAACAGTAATATTAAATGTAATATCTTAATTTTTTACTAATGTTTATACCCAACGGTGCATAGGGTATTGTATCATATAAAAGCAGTTTTTATTGATCGTTAATTATATAAAGGCAATGTGATCAGTACTGCTTTCAAGGATGTCAAATATTCGAGTGGAAAACAAAACACGTATTTTTGACTCTACGTGGAATCGAATCCTGAATCTCCAGCATAATAGTCAAACACGCTAAATACTAATCTATAAAGATAGAAAAAATATTTATTTCTTAACTTGGATTGGTAGAACTTTAAAATTCAAACAAAAGTAAATGAGCGAATTTCACAAAGAAAAACATAGTACCCGGATTATCCTTTTAACAGTTGATCCGTTGTTTATCCATTATTCAAGTACATGATCATAATATCAAGTACATGGTGGCGCAAAATTAATCACCCTATCGGAAGATGTTATAATTTTTGCAAAAAGCGTCGTACCTCAATTATATTTGACATTTCGCTCACTCCTTTCAAGAACGTCATTAATCAAAAAAAATTATTTTTCAGGAGAACGTTTTTAAAGTTTAAAAATATAACACAATGTATTAAAAATAAATATCAAGCCACTTATTGAACTTTTTACTGTGCAACAGATCTTTTGAGGTGAAATCTGAAGGTTTTTTCACCATTTGAAAAATATTTAGGATATTCAAAAAAAGAATTAAACAATACGTTTTCTCCAAAATGCGAAAACAACACTTTCTGCCCTGTAGCTGGTAATTATTAAGTTAAAAATATGCCTCTTTTGCTGGGATACAGTACATTTTTTGGGCATTCCAAAAAACACGCACAACTGAAAATTGACGATTTTTGATTTATGACGTTCTTGAAAGGAGTGGGCGATATGTGAACTAGATAACTGCAATATACAAACAAATTGACAAAACGGCCATAAATGTGTATCAACACTGGCTGCAGCCACTTGACGGATATCATCTTTTCCACTTAACAGAAAAAAATTCTGATGGTCCATATAAAGATTTTTATAAATCAATTTTTTTTTTGTTTAGTAAAAAAGTTATTAAAAAACAAGATGATAAATTTTGCGCACCTTAAATTTAATTATATACTGCAGCTATCTGGTTTACAAATTTTAAATATGATTGACGTATGACGCTATTTGCTAAAATTATAAAATTTTTCGATAGAGTCATTAATTTTGACCGCGACCCTGTACATCATGTAGTGCTTTTTACACTATAAGGAGTAAAAAAAATATTAATTTAATTTTTTTATTGATGATGAATTTTCAATTATCCGGAGCACAGAAGATCGAAAAGATATCATTAATTTCGCGGGTTTGTCACATCCACTATTACCTGAGCAGATTTATCACCCCTGCACCGCAATTAATACTGTGAATTCGTGGTATCTACTTTCCATAAACGGAACTGGAGATAGGTAATAATTTTGCTAACGATCCAAACCGCGAGTCTTATCTCGGAAGCTTTATGATATCCTGGTATCGATAAATTATTCTAAATCCAATAAGAGCATCTTCTGGGAGATTTATTGATAACAAAAGGTATTCTAATAAATCAGTAATACATTAATTATTAAAATACCTTTGGACCTTTCTGATAAAACATGCCCTTTAGGTTGGACATTGATTTAATGAATGGGAAAAACATTTATACAGTATTATTTTTTGACATTTCAACATAGATGGAGAAGAATATGAATGTCTGGACATTTACAAGGCTTACGACCGTCATAGGCTGGTTTAAGTGATCACTTTACACACTGTAACATTAATTCACCAATTCTACCGACACGTGTATTGTACCGACAATTCTACCGACAATTCTACCGACACGACAATTCTACCGAATTATTGACGCGTGTATTTGGACACACTCAAAATGTTGTAATTCTACCCATGATTGACGACCACATTATTCAAATTCAGAACTTCTAGATATATTGATTAAATTCGATACACAGTACTTGAACTCGATAGACTTCACGAGAGACATCTATGGTAGGATGAGGCAAGCTTTTTTAGTAAGCAGAACTCTTTTATTTGTATGTGAGGTCCGAATCCTAGATTATACATATATTAAATACTTGAAAAACGCTACAAAATAACAAAATACCATTCTCATGTTTTATTTAAGCTTATGATTTGGCCAGTTAATTTATTAACAACATTTTGAGTGTCCAAAAAACTTGTTCACAAATCTAGATTTTCTCCAATTAGAAGTTATTTTTTGACACGCAACGTCACGGCGTTTGTGTGGCAAAATATGTATAACAGATGTCCGAAAAATGAAAAGGGGGAAGAATGCAAGGTTGAGATAAGTATTATCGATAAGGTAAAGAAAGGAGTTTTAAGATGGATTTGATGACTTAACGGTGAAACAGATCGCTCGTGCTTATATTACTGGAATTAGGAGCTGAAGAAGCCCAAACAAAACATTGCATGATCAAGTACTTCAAATTCTCCAAAGTGGACAGGTCACATGTCGGCTATTTATGAGTATGTATGGATGCGGAAAAAGCGAAGGAAGTCTGCGAAAACAGAGGTGTTTGTACAATCCATCCTCTCTGCCTACCCCTACGGGGAAACAGGGGTGGAGTACTAAAATGCATCTCTTTTATTACACTCTCCTCTGAACTTTTATATGGTATTTATGTTTTTTATAAGTACTATTCTTCACACCACATTTGGAACGCTTCCAACCAATTTAGTTCTCTCTAGCTAATGGGTCTAGGTTTCTTTCTTCTCCGGGTTTTAAATTAATTTTAAAATCACCACTTCATAGAAAAATATCAGCATCCGCAATTTGTAATTTTTAATGGCGGAATTTCAAGAATTAATCAAAGAGGTAATTCATACCAACTTAGCTTGTTTAACAAAAAAAAAACACCTTTAAAGAATACCATATATGAACTCGTGTTCCATTAATATTTTTATAAAATTAATTTAAATTTTTTATAAAATTAAAAAATAAATTTTTAGTAAAATTTAAACTAAACATATCTGAAATATAAATTTAACAATCCATTTACAGTAGGACTTTTATCATTTTATAATTAATACGTTCGTTAGTAGGTATATATCATTCAAACCCAATTTCGTAAAAATATGGACTTTCAGTTTTAAAGTACGGAATTAATTGTAATTTAAATAAATTATGGATAAAGCAGGCGGTGTTTTTTAAATTGTACGGAGTTTTGCTTGATATTACGATTCAGGAGATAAAGAAAATTCCAAGAAATGTAATTATATTTATCCCATTTTCTCTCAAAACCTGGTTATTTTTCCTCCATTTCGTGAGATTGTTGGAACATCCACATTGTTCGTATAAAGTGGGTGATCACTTTACACACGTGAACATTCACCAATTCTACCCATTATTGAAAACCACACTACTTAAATTCTTGGAAGTTCTATATATATGAACCAATTTAGAAACCTTGTTCTTGAATCACTAGAACTTCACTAGAGACATCTATTGGTGAGATGTAAAGAAGCTTTTCATGAAGCAGAAACTCTTATATTAGTATGTGAGGTCCGAATCCTGGATTATAATCACACACATGAGAAACGCCAGAAAATACCATTTTCATTTTTATTATTAAGCTTATAATTTGACCAGATAATTTATTTACAACATTTTAAGTGTGTCCAAATACTTGTTCACAAAATCTGGATTATCTCCAATTACAGGAGTTATCCTTTATATTTAACTATGTTACGAAAAATTCATTTAAAAAAAGAGTTTAAGCCGATTTAAATTCCTTGTATACTATACGTACTATCAAACCCATATTTAGCTTACAAATTACTTTCCCATGTGCTTAAAACAGATTAAACGCAGTCGTGATCTGTTACACTCAACAAATTTTCCGACAACAATAAACATATTTAAAAAAAATAACTTTACAACACATTTAGTGAGTCCAAGTATTTGGACATGCTCAAATGTTGTAAATAAATTATCTGGTCAAATTGTACCTGGACCTGTTGATAGACTAAATTATCGTTCTTCTTCTTGATATTTGAAAACAAAAATAAATTATTTAAAACATTTTGTGTGTTAACTGGTCAAATTAAAAGCTAAAATAATAAAAAAACAAAATAGTATTTTCTGGCGTTTCTCATGTGTGTGATTATAATCCAGGATTCGGACCTCACATACTAATATAAGAGTTTCCGCTTAATAAAAAGCTTCTTTACGTCTCACCAATATATGTCTCTAGTGAAGTTCTAGTGATTCAAGAACAAGGTTTCTAAATTGGTTCATTTACTTATATAGATCTTCCAAGAATTTGAGTAGTGTGGTTGTCAATAATGTGTAGAATTGGTGAATGTTACACGTGTGTAAAGTGATCACTTAAACCAGCCTATGACGGTCGTCAGCCCCGTAAATGCCCAGACTTGCATATTCTTCTTCATCTTTGAGAGATGTCAAATAATAATATAAAAAATAACAATTTATTTCTTTGTACTTCATTTCATAAATTGATTCCGGAATCACTTTGTGGTAATATCTATCCGTTTTTAAAGTAAATTTTACTCGGTAAATATCATTAATAGTGATATTTACCAATTAAGTCTTATTTTTCGAAACTTTATACCATTTAAAAACCTCGTTTTCACGTATATGTGTCGATGGTTACTTAACATTGGAAGGGACAAGGTGGAAAGTGAATTAATTAAAGTCCAGGTGTAATTATCACATTTAAAAACCTTAAAACATAAATTATTTTTGTATCTCCTGTATGTTATGTTTATAATCTAATCATTAAAAAAATATATATATATATTAAAAATTTAAAAAATATATATATAAACTTTGTATTACCGTGTTAGTATTCGGCTCAACACAGGCCATGCCTAAAGAGCCGTAATACGTATAATAAATGTGTATATGAAATGAATATGTATATTGAATGTATCTATGTATTATGAAAATAAATAAATAAATAAATAAACAATAAAGAAAATCTTATAATAACACTGAATATTTTATAAAGTGATCTGTCATGAAGAGATATTTTGATATCCCGTTTGATTACCTTTACGCCTTCCTTGTTTTCAACTTCCGGAGAAAAGTGATAATCTATATTGAGACGAGGAGATTCGCAGGATTAAGTGGATTTGCGGAAAATTCGCGAGTGATGCGGAAAGTTATATTGAAAATTTAAAAGTAATCTCAAGCTTTGTCTCGAAGGCACAAAGGATTAAGTTAAGGGTTGCCTCCCCTACGATTTATCCCTTAAGTGAATTGAAACAATGAGGTTTCTTCGCGGTTCACCAGGATGTCTTATAAGTCTTTGCCCTTTTTGTGCTGGTTCGAAAGTGAAGTGTGTTCGTACGAGGGACTTTTTTCTTTTAGTACTTGCTAGCGGTTCACAACGGCGTGCTGGTACCGACTTTAATGCATGGAAGCGAAACATGGAACTGGCAGAGGAAGGATGAAAGCAGAGTGAACGCTGTTGAAATGCGCTCCCTCAGACGAATGGGTGGAAAATCATTGTATGACAGAATTAAAAACGAAGATTTAAGAAAGGAATGTAAGGCTGAACGAGGAATAGTTGAAAAGATTAGGAAGAGTTCTTTACGGTGGTATGGATATGTGGAGCGAATGGATAACGAGAGAATGACTAAGAAAATATATGTGGCGAATGTGAGAGGGAAAACAGAACGAGGACGACCGAAAAAGACTTGGCACGATCAGATCAATCAGAACCTAAAATCTGGCTGTGTCAAAATTCTGCGTAATCGGAGGGTATGTATGACTAGATGTATGGATGTGAAGGAGGCGAGGAGTGTATGTCAGGACAAAAAAGTGTGGCGTTCCATCCTCTCTGCCTACCCCTGCGAGGAAACGGCGTGATGGTAGTAGTAGTAGAAGTTGTAGACTTTTTTCTTTTAGAACTTCACATCTCCAGTATATCGAAATCAAAATTTCAATTCAATCTCGAAAGCCATGCATCTACTGCGATCGCCAATAAGTAGACCTCCGTGATTAGTGCTATTGGATGCGTTCATGTGCAATTGTTCTCGTTCCTGTGACATTGATCTGTTTCAATCGGATTCAGTAGCCAACATTCTCGATAACATGCGAGTACGTGAACTGGGCTTGACGTGTATTGTGTGTGCTTAGTTCGTGACACATTGGACAATTCGCTATTGAAAAACAAATTTTGTTTGCAAAAACGATGTCTGTGTGTTACATAAGATTCTTAAACGATGACCCTCTCATTCTTTTAATCTTTCCTATCATAATTATTTTTAAGATGATTAAAGAAAACACTTGTTTTTTACCACTTGAGTTTTATTATAGACTACATGTTTCAGAAGTTAAACTTCCATCATTCAGGTTTGTATAGTAACTGAATATAATAGTTATTATACAGACCTGAATGATGGAAGTTTAACTTCTGTAACATGTAGTCTATAATAAAACTCAAGTGGTAAAAAACAAGTGTTTTCTTTAATCATTGTAACATGTCTTACCACAAAGTTAATGCCGAAACAATAAATAAAATATTTTTAAGATATTATTTATTGCCTTGGATCGAAACTGGTGTCGCGGGTTCGAATTCCTGCAATTGCAAAATGAATTAATTTTTGTTTCAATTGGTCTGGGTATTTGTGATTTTCACATTTACCTCCCCTATCCCAATTCAGCTGCAGAGAAGCTTCTTACAATAGGGGCTTTGCGTGTTATTCTATTAAAAAAAAACAATACCACTTTTTTGAGTCAATGAATGTAACAGGTGAAAATATAAGTTTGTATTTTCATCTGTCATACATTATAATATAATGTTTAAATTTTTATTTTAACGTTGTGAGAAGCTCTGTATTTCTCAAAACTAGTTGTATTAACAACAAAAAACGTTAAAAAAGTGGTATTTTATAGTGTTTTATTTTTATCTATATATTTATCATCGATGGTTTTGCAATGTCTCCTATTTCGTGATGTCGGTGCCCAAATATTTCGTGAAATTGAATCAATTCATCATCTCTTTGGAATATAATATTTTCAGTGGTACATAAATTGAAATAAGAGAGTGTAAAGTGTACATCAGGGGCGTGCGTAGCTACAAAGTGATTACAAAGTGCATTATAGTTCAGAAATTGAATCATTCAATTTTAATATGAAATGTCTGGAAAGTTCTTGACTTTAATCTATCACTAGCAAATGTATATTACATTAATCTATCAATTATATCTATTTTTATAATATTTAATAGGATATATAAATATCTATCTGATAGTTGTAGCCTGGCTGACTGGAAATAGGCCTTGCTTCCAAGACATCCTGTAGATGTTCTCCTGTCACGTTTTTTATATCATCCTTTTAGGTTTAGACTGATCTTTCTACAAACCTTCCCACATCTCTCAGTCTTTAATTCAGCAGTCTTCCTTTTGTCACGATTCCAATTTATATCTTGATTTTTTTTACATTTTTTAAAGAGTTGCAATATATTTTCATTTTATTCTTGGTTTCTTTCTTCAGAGTTATTATCGGAAGGAATTAGCCGGCTGTAACCGATTAATAAGAAAATAACTCGAGCTATTTAGGAACAAAAAACCTCTCCACAATTGTACAGAAAACTTTTCTTATCCACTTACGCATTTTTCATGATCTCTGAGGTCTATTACTTCAGTCTGATTTTATATCTCTGAAATCGTCACATGTTTCAAAACCCCCCACGAAATATGTATGCTCTAATATTTTTTTTATAATAAATAAAATACGTTGTTGGATGAATTTTCATCTCCCGAAACCCTAATTTTCTGATCTTCATAAATATATTTACGTTATTTTTCCTTTTTCATGTACCAAGCAGAAAATAGTAGCTAGGGGTATATTTTATAATATTGGCTGTGACAACAATACGAAATATATATTAAACGTTTGCTCTTTTTTTCCACCTCTATCGATATAAGAACCTTCGTCAGAGACCTCGCATATCATTCTTCATTTATATAATATTACTTACTCGTTTAAAAAATCATCTCACGTCCTTGGTATGTCACAGGGATAAATTATACAAATTTCATAATAAGAGAAAATTCGTGGGATTAAAATTGGTGGAATTATCCAGAATAACAAGCAGGAACACGGGCTCGGATAGAATTCAAATTGGACAAATGATGTAACGAATTGTACAATTGTATTGTGACATTTTACAAATATTTGCCATTACTTGAACTTAAAGTGACATGTGTATACAATTAGGATAGAATGAAAGGACTGTTTATTGTCGTTGATTTAGATGTAAAACGTTTTAATTTAAAGACCTGTGTAAACATGGGAAAGGAGATTGAAATTTTTTCAGTAACATTCGGGCTGTCGAGAAAAGTTTACTGGTCAGTCACAAGTAATATATTTATTTTTCGATTTGGCGTTTTATTTCTAGTACTCCATTTTAATTTATATGTTAAATATTAAAATTTGTATTTTATGAGAGAAGGACCGTCGTTTTTTTTTATTATAAGGATAATAAAGGTATTGCAAAAATAACATATTACTTGTTAAGAACATATAATATTTCATTCAAACCCTTATCCGCACCCCAATGGTGCATAGGGCACTGCATCATATAAACGCAGTGTTATCTTGATCATTAACACATGAAGGAAAGGTGATCAGCCCTCCGCTTCAGGTACCAGTCCAGGGTAATGTTGAATAAATATTAGAGTGAAAAAATCACCTATATTTATTCGACCCTCCCTGGGAATCGAACCCAGGACCTCCAGTACGGTAGCCGAGCGTGCTGATCATTACACTACGGAGGCGGGATATAATATAAATGTTAAAAACAAACACTGATTTCTTGAGGCTACTAAGTTGTATTTTATTGTTAAAAATATAAACAATAATATTTTAATAAAGTATAATAAACAAATGACGGTCCTACTCTCATAATATAGATAGTAAAGCAGTATGTTTTAAATATTTTTATTGCATTACATCTTTACTTACTAATAATGATATACTTATAAAAAAGGTTCCAATAATATATATGGTAGAACAAAGTACTGTCGTAAATAAACGACCATCATTTTCGTTTTCAATGTTCTTCATACTGTAAATATTAATATCAAACGGAAAAAAGATTGGTTCTTTAAAATAGTAAGTTGACGAAAGTCATATGACGGTATGTATCTTTGTTTATTTTTTAATATAATTTAACTAACTAACTAACTAACCATCACGCCGCTTCCCCGCAGGGGTAGGCAGAGAGAATCGAACGCCACACCACTCTGTCTTTGCAAACATTCTTTGCCTCTTCTACATTCATGCATCTCCTCATACATACCCGACGATTATTACGACTCCTGACCCGGCCGCTTTCAAGTATTTGATATACCTGATTGTGCCAAGTTTTCCTCGGTCGTCCTCTGCTTCTTTTTCCAACTACATTCGCTCCATAAATTTGTTTAACCGTTCTTTCTTCACTCATACGCTCCACATGTCCAAACCATCTCAACACACCTTTCTTAATTTCATCGATAATGCTCATCTCAGCCTTACATTCTTTCCTTATTTCATCATTCGAACATCTATCAAACATCGTTTTGTCACACATTCATCTGAGGGATCGCATTTCGACTGCATTCAGTCTGCTTTCATCCTTCTTTTGCCAACTCCATGCTTCGCTTCCATACATAAGGGTTGGAACCAGAACTCCATTGTGTACTGCCGGTTTAGCTTCCGCTGTTAGATTTTTATTTGATAAAACTGATTTTAGTGCACCATTCACTCTGTTCCCTGCATTCACATACATTAATATAATTTTATAAATTTAATTCTCACATAAAGAGTTTACGATAAAGAAAACATATATAAAATTTTTAAAACGTTGTTATGCTGCTTGATAAGCATAAATGAAAATGTGCTGTAAATATTATTGATACAATTTATTTTAGTTAGAAGGTAAATTGAAACAACAACAAAAATCGAAACATCCTGTCACCATTTTGATTATATTATTTTTTGACATCTCATCAAAGATGAAGAAGAATATGGAAGTCTGGGCATTTACGGGGCTTACGACCGTCATAGGCTGGTTTAAGTGGTCACTTTACACACGTGTAACATTCACCAATTCTACCCATTATTGACATCCACACTATATATTTATTATATTGATTATATTGTTTATAAAATGAGTCTTTTGATATGAACCTTTTTTTAACCGTATACGAATTCTCAGGGAATTGCGAGTACTGTATTTTTTGCATGGATAAAAAGACATACAAACGTATCATAAAATTTTATATTTGATTATACAGTAATTTTGACCGCCAATTGCACTTAAAGCACGTGCGACAGACACTTTAATATTTAAATACATTTATATTTCCCATTTCGAAACCAAAATATCCAAAGTAATTGAAATTAATATTTTAAATACTTTCAATTGTTATATTTATATGGATGAAATGACTCATTGTATGTATTCAACAGAACGAAATTCGAAAATAAGCAAAAAAACTGACTTGTAACAATCCAAAATGTAAAATGTCGAAATCGAATATTTTACCAAATATTATAAAACGCATAAAAGGAGCAATTAGACGTAAGTTTAATACTAACATTTCTTGGTGGAACTGCATTTTATAGAATAAAATAATAACTACGTAATTTTTCACATTAATTGCTGGTCAAATAAAATTCACGCGGAAAAAATTACATAGTTATTTACAACATTTTGAGTGTGTCCAAATACTTGTTCACAAAATCTGGATTATCTCCAATTACAGGAGTTAACTCCTGTAATTGGAGATAATCCAGATTTTGTGAACAAGTATTTGGACACACTCAAAATGTTGTAAATAAATTATCTGGTCAAATTATAAGCTTAATAATAAAAATGAAAATGGTATTTTCTGGCGTTTCTCATGTGTGTGATTATAATCCAGGATTCGGATCTCACATACTAATATAAGAGTTTCTGCTTAGTAAAAAGCTTCTTTACATCTCACCAATAGATGTCTCTAGTGAAGTTCTAGTGATTCATGAACAAGGTTTCTAAATTGGTTCATATATATAGAACTTCCAAGAATTTGAGTAGTGTGGTTGTCAATAATGGGTAGAATTGGTGAATGTTACACGTGTGTAAAGTGATCACTTAAACCAGCCTATGACGGTCGTAAGCCCCGTAAATGCCCAGACTTCCATATTCTTCTTCATCTTTGATGAGATGTCAAAAAATAATACATAGTTATTATTTTATTCTATAAAAGTATCAATATTTAGACTAAATTGGTCTCAATATTGTAAAATTATGATTTTAAATACTCGTATTTAAAACTTTTTTTGGTTGAATAGTTTCACTTAGTAGGTACATTCATCCAGTTCAATTAAAAATAGATATATTATAATACACAAAATGACTCCCGAATCAATTAATGAATTATGTTTTGTAGTCGTTAATAACAAATCACATTATTTACTAAATACTATTTTTTTTCTGGACAAAGATATTAATTTGTATTGTCATACTGATAAAGCACGATATCATCAGAGCTGCAAACAGTAAGTTTGAAAAATATATATACACTATCAGTTTGTGTTTAGTTCACAACCAAAGTATGATAAGAAGGGAAAACCTTTATTTTAGCTAGAATAGACCATAAAACCGTTTTATATTTATGCGTAGGTACTTTCATCATAATTTTGCCATTAAACTAAGTTTTATAGAATGGCCCAATATTTATCATTAAAATTTTAGGGGCGTTTTTGGCAAACGGTGCGACAAATGGGTTAAAACTTTAGCCGTTAATTATTTACGACCTACGGGGAGTTGGAAATTATTTTATTGTTTAAGTATAAAGTAAAATGCGATTATCAAATGCCTATTTCACTTTAATTTCTTTTTAAGTGTCGTATATAATTTAATACTAAATATACATTTTTATTATAGTGATGCCAACAATTCTGTGCATACATTTACCATATATATATATTTAAACTTCATACACAGAAAAGAAAGTACAATATCTTCCAACCAACCAAAAACAGACTAGTGATATTAGTCAAAACGTTTGATATATATAGCTGTTTACAATCAGCATATATAGCTGTTTCAATCAGCATATATAGCAAACATATATAGCTGTTTGCAATCAGAGGGTAGATAGTACTTAAAGTACTATTTCATAAAAAAAACATACATCACACATTCATGATAATAAGCAAGGCAAAGAAAAAGGGTAGTTTAGGGAAGGAGGTAGAGAGAGGAGGTTTGATGGACAGTTAGGATTCTAATGATAGATAGTAATATCTCAGACGTTTCTTAAAAGTTATAAGAGGGTGGATTTTTTACAAGGAGAGGTAATTTATTCCATAATCCGGCCGCTTGGACAGAGAAGGAATTACTGAATAATGATGTGTTATGGCGATATGTGATACATAAAAAATAAAATAAAATGCAGATAAGAAAATGCCAAAAAATTTCATCATAATACAAAAAAAAAAAACAAAACCACCAATAAACATTAAGTTTTATAATAAGAGATAAATTTTTAATGTACAAAAAAATTTTTTACAATTGTTTATATGATATAATCAAAGAATATTTTAACTCGCATATGAATGTACGATTGAATTTTGAGTATGCAGTCCGGTTTTGAAAAATGAAAGCGACTACGACAGTTTAGCGTGATCGAATTTACGCGCACCAATCAAGAGCTCTGATCCGAAGAAAGATGGTCGAAAGCACAAGCCAATCCAAACCAATAATCGTTTTAAAACGCTAAATGACAGTCAATCAGACTCACTCACACTGACAGAATCTGTAGTGGACAAACTATCACTGACAGAATCACTGTAGTGGACAAACGCCCTTAGGGTTTAAAATTGATACAACTTGTTTCGGGAGAGCAGTCTTCTAAAACAAAAGTATATATATTTACTGTTTTTTTTGTAAACATTTGTAAAATATTACAAAAAAAAAAATAAAAAATCAGGGCTCGTCCGGGATTTGAACCCGGGACCTCTCGCACCCAAAGCGAGAATCATACCCCTAGACCAACGAGCCAACTGATGGGGTATTGAAGCGATATAGTATGAAATTGTTGAAAGTAATTTTTATGACAATTTTATGACACTCGTTGGACTTATGTTCAGAGTGCATTGTTTGCAGTTTTAGTATGTATTTCAGTATGTGACCTGAATTAATATATGACAACTAGTTCCCGCATCCATGTGGCTCGTTGGTCTAGGGGTATGATTTTCGCTTAGGGTGCGAGAGGTCCCGGGTTCAAATCCCGGACGAGCCCGGTCGTCTTTTTTGATTTTTCGAGTATCTAGACCAGCTTATTCAATCGATTTATTTTATTGCCATTTTATCTGTGTCCTTACCAGTCTTTTTTGAAACCAGAATTCACATTGTATTTCAAATTATTAATATAGCCGTCGAAATCATTAAAAGAGTCCGATTAATATTTTTGGTTTTTATAATATTTTAATTAATAATTTTATGCTGAAAAATAAAATTGAGTACGGCAGTTAAAAAACTCTGTAAAATGTCCTTATGTCATATAATACATCCAACAATCAAGGATCGATGATCACCCGTTATGACCAATATTTTTTATTATTTTTTATTTTAGGTACAAAGATACATTGGTTTTTTACATTTTATTAATTATATGTATTACGGCTCTTTAGGCAGCCTTTTAGCCTGTGTTGAGCCGAAATACTTACATGTTAACAAAATAAAGATTTTTTTTTATTACTAGATTTTATACATTACATACAATAGATACAATAACAATTGACAGTAGAAAGGTTTACAATAAAATAATTAGAAATATTAAGCCTGGATTCTAATTAATTATCTTTCTTTATATTTAAATATAGCTATGTCCGCCTCCGTAGTGTAATGGTCAGCATGCTCGGCTACCGTTCTGGAGGTCCCGGGTTCGATTCCCAAGGCGGGTAAAATAAATACTAGTGATTTTTTTCACTGTCATATTTATTCAATATTACCGTGGACTGGTACCTGAAGCGGAGGGCTGATCACCTTTCCTTCATGTGTAAACGATCAAGATAACACTGCGTTTATATGACGCAGTGCCCTAAGCACCATTGGGGTGCGGTAAGGATTTTTTTAATTATTATTATATATTAATAAAGTAAAACAAGTTCCTGAGAAGGAAATATATAAGTCTGGACATTAACAAGCCTTACGACCTGTCATTAGTTGGTTTAAGGGATCACTTTGTACATTAATTCTACCTATGATTGAAGAACCATATTTCTTTGACTTCTTAAACATAACATTTGAAAAACGTTTAACATACGAATTTTAATGATATCATATCGACGGCTCTAAAAGTACTCTATCTGCAAATCTGTTACTTTACAGGAGAGAGCTAAGAAGATTTTTTCAACGTATTTTTTTTGTTAACCAACGGTTTTATCTAAAATTGTAAACTAGTATTATTAATTCAAAAACACGATAAAGTAATGTATTAAATCGTTTTAAAACTTTATGCTTTGTCAAAATTAAGTAGTTAGCGTTTTAGGAGTTCAGTTCATTTCGAAAATTCAATGTAGATAGCGTCTTATACGCCTGAAAACTAGGCGTTATTTATTTTGTATATATTTTTTGTATTTTTTTAAATATTTGTAGATAACGGTCAATTGATAACATACACCAAATATCTCAAAATGGACAAAAATGCAGTTAGAGCACTTTACGTAGGGCACGTCAATATATCTTTTGTGAGGTAACCAGTACTGAAAACTTAATTATTTGTGAGATATTCTTTCACGTATTCTAATTGTGGCACCCAAATAATATGGTAGTAAACGAATCATTATCATTTTTCTTTTCTTTTTTACAATACGCAGTACAGAACAATGGAAAACACCGTTAGTTTTTTCAATATCTTCTATAATAAAATGGTCATAATCCCTCAAAATAACCCAAAAAGTGGCAGCAACAGTATTTTTTCCTAACCTTCTAATACGTTCTCTCACTTTGCAATTTCTATGCATTTCCTTTCATTCACTACAACTCTTGGTATAAGTTTAATATATTATACAATAGTTGACAAGTGATTACCAATGTAGGTGATATTGCCCTCCAGTGGGCTCTCGAAGTTGTTAGAAGGGCGATCAAGAAATAAAAGAGGGTTGAGGGCAGTTTACAAATATAGAGTTGAAAAAAGGGTCGAGAAATTTCAGGTAAAAAGATAAAAAAGGTTTAATAACAAAAACTGAGAGAGGACAAAAAAAATTGCCAAGAAATTTTTGAAAAAAAGGTATGTGATGTATTTTTATGGAGAATTAGGCACTGAATAATACAACATTTATTTGTTAGATGTGAAAATCAAACACTGATTTTTAGAGTCTACTAAATTGCATTTTATACAAGGAGAAACGATTCTCACTAATTTTAATTTGATATGTTTTTAATAATAAAATAAATTAAGTAGACCACAATTATGTACAGTGTTCCGCAAACTTTTTCTGTTCAAGGAACACTGTACGAAATATTTCCCTGTGTAATGTTTCTGTTCTGTACACTTGCCAAATCAAGAAATTTAGAGGTATACTAAATTTGGAGCAATTTTTCAAAAGGATAATAATAATAATCTTCAAAATACTAGACTTTTCCCCCGGCTCACCAACTGTACATCAGTGTGCCGCGGCACACACTTTGCGGAACACTGATTTAGGAGACATTTTAACAAGTATTATATAAATTAAAATGGAGTTCTTCAAATTAAGCGCCAAATTTATAAATAATATAACATCCCTTAAAAAAGATGACCCTGAGTGAGACGATTTGGATGAATTATTTATTTAAAGTAATATGCGTAACCAAGCTGTAAAACTGGTATCCTTTTATAGAAATATCCCCTAGAAGGTTCGATTTAATAATACGTAATAATGTTTGCACCCAAAGTATAATCGTGTTTATGATTTTCAATTGTAGACGGCGCAAACAAAGAGTTTCGCGAGAACATCAAAACCCTTTTTAGGATACATACATAAAGTGAAATGAATTTAATAACGAAATTTCACAGCTTTTCCATTATATTTCAGGCTGAAATTCTCTTACGAAAACTTCAATTGAAATTTCAATATCCCGAAGCCATTTGAATTCCTCCTACTCTCGACTATGTTTGCCTGGTATTCAGATTGCATTTGTATGTGGAATTGGAGATTTGTATTTTTGATAAAGGGAATACGAAAATAAAATTAAATAAAAATTTAGCAGATGAGCATTCTAATGCCTTGTTTTGATAAGATTCGCGGTTCTAGCGATCCAATAATTTCTTTGGCAATTTTAAAATTAACTTGCGAGTATGTTGCCTGCGGAAATTTTGTTTTTTTGAAGAATTTTTTATCAAATAAAAAAAGTTTTGTGAAATGAACTTTCAAGTAGTAATACTTATGATAATAAATTAAAAGTAAGTCTCCACTGTGGTTGGTACAAAACAACAAAAGTTCATGTAAACTCTTTGTATTAGGTGTACCTACTTTTAAAATATCAGGGTTTTAAAATATAGATGGAATTGACCAGAAATTTAACAAGCTAATCGAATGGAAATTAGACATTTATTTAAATCAATTAATGTTTCATTTTTCATTAAAATTCAACTTAAATACCATTCTATCTTAATAACAGTTGTAACTGTGTTTCGATGCATTCCGCGTCATTTTCAAATACTGTAAAATGATGCGGAATAAATCAAAACATATGTTAAATAGTGGTATTTGACGAGTAAAATTTAAAAAAAAAATGCAAAGATATTACCACAAAGTGACTGCCGAATCAATTAATGGGATGAATGTTTCACCTAAAAGGAATTAATCTCCCGAAAATAGCACATTTTAAACGGTCAATTTTTTTTCATCATTAAACACGAATTACATCTAAAATGACTACTTCTTACCTTTCATTTGATTTTTCAAACGGAAAAAAATTCGATACTTTCTCTTCAAATAAAACATGAACAATGTATGTAGCTCTTCTAAATCATTTATTTTATTTAGAAGTTGTAAAGTTCTCGAAAAAAGCGCCAAAAACTAAAGAATTCCTTATTCCCTCGAGCGTATTTTTCTAGAAAATTGAGTGTTTATTCTATTTTATTGGTCAAAGTCACACAAACAACAGACCTCTATTTGTAAACCCTTTGAGAAAACACAAAACTAGAAAATAAAACTTTTTTATAAAAGCGCGCTTTTATCTTTCCAGGACCTTTTTAATAATTTAACCAAGTTTTTGATGCACGTTTTTCCTGCCGTTTAAATAGCTTCTCAAGACTTTGCAAGGAAACCTGGGTATTGAATAATAAAATGGTAGGTATGTAGCTAAATTCCAGACCTGTTATGAGTTTATGTTACCATCGGTGTAGGTAGTAAATTGGAGTTTAAGAGTACTTTTACAATAAAAATGCAAACTCGTTTCGTTATGTAAGGGAAAAAAAGAACAATATGTAATTTAGCGACGAATACAAAAAACAATACGGTTATTTCCCAATCATCATACGGTAAAGAAATAGAATATGTTTGATGGGGAAAGTTGACGTAAGTAAAGGAGTAACGGGAAAGGAAATGAAGGGGGAATAGAAGATTAGAGTAAAAGGATAATGGTAACATACTCCTATTAGCCTGTCACACACCTAATGCATTTAAAGGCATTTATTGACATTTGATCTCACTTCATTTGATTCATATTGTATTATTTTTAACCAAATATTTATTTTATTTTCGGCGATCAGTAGTATCAGGCAACCAGAAATAGGAGGAGTAAGCAAAAAGCTTTTAAGGCTTAAGTCAATAGTCTTGTTCAATTACATCATTTCTAACATAAATTTCAGTACTGTTATTAAGAAGAACAGAACGTACAAACTTATGTAATCCTGGTATCGCGCAAAGCTTTAAGTGCTTTTTATGCGGTTTAAAGTGGTTTTATTTGCACGAATAACCTTTTTTTACTGTTGATATTTTGAAAAAATATTATCTCTCCCTTATATTTAGATTAAATAAAAATAAAGAATGAACGAAGAAAAATTTGGCCCAAGAAAACATGGTAGCTTCGAAAAATCATAAAATAGGATATCCCCAATTTAGACTTACTTCCCTCAAAAACGTCAAAAACATTTGTGAATTCGTATACGCCCGTCACTCATCTCGTTCATAATTTGTATACGTACTACACACACACATACACATACACATGCATATATATATATATATATAAATATATATAAATATATATATATATATATATATATATATATATATATATATATATATATATATATATATATATATATATATATATATATATATATATATATATATATATATATATATATATATATACATATATATAGCGTCCGCCTCCGTAGTGTAATGGTCAGCACGCTCGGCTACCGTTCTGGAGGTCCCGGGTTCGATTCCCAAGGGGGGTAAAAATAAATATAAGTGATTTTTTCACTGTAATATTTATTCAATATTACCATGGACTGGTACCTGAAGCGGAGGGCTGATCACCTTTCCTTCATAAGTAAAACGATCATGATAACACTGCGTTTATAAGACACAGTGCCCTATGCACCATTGGGGTGCGGATAAGGGTTTTATTATTATATTATTATATATATATATATATATATATATATATATATATATATATATATATATATATATATATATATATATATATATATATATATATATATATATATATATATATATATATATATATATATATATATATATATATATATATATATATATATATATATATATATATATATGTTTGTGAACATTGGGACAGAGCTAAATTATTACTGACGCTGAATAATCCAGTAAAGTGTAAGTTGCTCGTTATTTTCTAGTAGTTTTAGCATTGTTAACGTTAATCCGTTTGACATTTATGACGTGTATTAAAATCAGAATCGTACGAGCATCTTTATTATTTATAATGTAATTTTGTTGAAATATTGTCAAAAATATATTGTCCTATATATGATATTTAGGGCAATATATTTTTGACAATATTTCAACAAAATTACATTATAAATAATAAAGATGCAAAATTACATTATGAAAATATATTGTCCTATAAATGATATTTGTCCGCCTCTGTAGTGTAATGGTCAGAACGCTCGGCTACCGTTCTGGAGTTCCCGGGTTCGATTCCCAGGGGTTGACCCCCCTGGGAATCATAAATATAAGTGATTTTTTCACTGTAATATTTATTCAATACTACCCTGGACTGGTACCTGAAACGGAAGGCTGATCACCTTTCCATCGTGTGTAAACGATCAAGATAACACTGTGTTCATATGAAGCAGTGCCCTATGCACCATTGGGGTGCGGATAAGGGTTTTATTATTATTTTTATATGATATTTAGTTAAATCATACATTGTATGAAAAATACCAAATAGTCTTGGATAACACACAGACTTTAATTCATGAGACATTTTACCTTTTGTTATAAGTGGACTTGAAGAAAGTTTATAATAATAATTGTATCGTTTTAAGAAATTTTCTGTTTTTTTTTTTTAACAAATGACAGTTTAAAAAAATTCTGTTGGTTTTTTTATACGCTTAGCGATAACAATGTATTATTATGACTATAAAAGTCTGCTGGAATCATTTGGGTAGGTACTTAAATAAATCTTAAACCAATTTAAACAAAGTCTCTTATCTTAACTGGGCAATAAAAATCTGATAATTATTTCGGAATAATAGATTGCCAATCGTATTACTGCTAAGGTCGTTTAAGCTCTTCGCGTATTCAAGCTATATAATGCCAAATTATTGGTATTTCCTTTACAGTTTATAGTATATTTTAACGCTTTTGTTCCGATATGGAACAAACAGTACGAGATATTAATAAAGTCAAAAACTATAAAGTTTTTAACAAAACTATAGAAATTATGATTCATAATAAATCTTTGAAAAATCTATTTATTAAATTTAAGTTTTGTTGAAATGCAAAGCTGAGATAAGCATTATCGATAAAATTAAGAAAGGTGTGTTGAGATGGTTTGGACATGTAGAACGAATGAGTGAGGAAAGAACGGTAAAACAAATTTATGAGGCGAATGTTAGTGGGAAAAGAAGCAGAGGAAGACAAGAGAAAAACATGGCACGATCAGGTATGCCAAATACTTGAAAGTGGTCAGGTTAGGAGTCGTAACAATCGGCGGGTATGTATGAGGAGATGCACGAACGTGGAAGAGGCGAAGAATGTTTGCAAGGACATAGTGGTGTGGCGCTCTATTCTCTCTGCCTACCCCTGCGGGGAAGCGGCGTGATGGTTAGTTAGTTTTTTTTTAAAGTTTTGTCCTAACATTTAATTGTGAAACTGCATTTATTTAATATTTGTAATATAACAACTAAATATATTTTTCACTCTTATTTTATTTGGCCAGTGACCAGGTTTTGTTATACAGAACAAAGCAGGTTAAAAACTAACAAACTAACATCACAAAGTAGACGATGAATGATAACTTTTTATAAAGTTTTTCACACAAAATTAATTCAAATTTAATGAATTTAAGTAGTATATTATAAAATAAAAACATATAAAATTTGATTAGGGTTTAAAGCAGGATTTTAAATCGATTATATTTTGGAAATGGATTTTTGTAGCTACATTTAAGTTATGTATGGGTGAATATGGAATCTTTAGTTTACAACACTTTCTATGGCACACTTGTATGGGGTTGTAAGTTCGGTGTCCTCTGAAATGTGATATTAAATGTGAAATCTCTTATCAAAATGATAATTAAGAGTATATTGGTGTCTGTCCTGTCAAAGTACCCATTACAAATTATAATACACAACTTACGTAAATTCATTAAGTTTGAATGATTTTTTTCAGATTTTTTTTTTTATAAAACTCAGAATATTGTTTAGCTTTCCACCAGCCTGATATTGGTAACGATTAAATCCGGTCAGTGGTCAAATAAAATAAAAGAAAAAAATAACTGTATAGTTGTTGTTTTATTATATCCAACCTGTATTTAAAATAATTAAAAAAAAAGCAAATAACACAGTTAAGCTTATATGGGTTAATAAAATAAACTATGTACCTACAAAGTGGAATGAAGAAAGTCGTGGCTTTATTTACCATACATACGTATATGTTGCTATTAATTTTGAATATGTTACAAGGAATTACACAGTACTTTCACAATGATTTGTGTATTATTTTATACTCTGAATGTTCGGTTTGTATAAAGTAAAAGTTAAAGGAATTTGTTAAATGCTTTTTATGGTAGTCGAGGCTTGAAATCTCAGTTCTTACAATGCCAATCGAATTATGTAGAGAAATATTTTATAATTTTATAACTATAAAAAGTTACCAGGCAAACAGCAAATGCCAAGCACTCAACTTTTGCGTGTCCTGACAACCTCTAATACATAAAATAAAATATGAATACCGCTTTTAGGAGCGTTCGTATCGAGCCAAGGCACTTAGCAGGGTGTATGAAAAATATTAAGACGTATATCGGATTCCAGAATTACCTAAACTCCTATACTTAAAGATCGTAAAGCACACTAGAGATTACCATCTCACGTTTTGGTAGGTAGAAATTAAAATACAGGTTCTTTTACCTGCTTTCCATGCTAGCCTGATACCTGATAATATCTGTTCCGAAAATTAGCTAGATTATGAAAATAAATTCAAGTTACATCAATCATAAATATGACAAGTTTAACACTATTTCAAAAATTTTATGAATATTGCTTACTTTTATTTTGTTCTTTCTACTAAAAAGGGCAAAGTAAAAAAAATATATACCAACGTAGAATCACATTTTCATTGAATTTCACCCTTCTCATTTCTGATTTCCTGACGTAACTTTTCACAAAAAAATATACGTTTTTTGAAATTAAAGTAATATGGTTTTTCTTTTATAAAATGGTGAATATTGGGTTGTGTAATTGGTTTTTTTGTTGTCTCCCTGCTCCTGCTCTTTGGAGCACATTCGCATAGGTGACTATATCGGTCCATGGAATACGATGTAGCCACATTCCAAATGCTTCTCATCAGATCATAGTGCTGACTTTAAGAGTCCACGAATAATTTTTATATAAAACCCATACTTACCCATCTCAAACGTCTTCACCTTTATTTAGATTTATAAAAAAAAATACGTAAAAAACGTTACAATTAATAAATTGCTGATGACTTTTGAAACGCGTGATTATTTATGGGGAATTTGATTGAAAATAAGTAAATTTCTCAAGTCACGGGGTAACGATTCGTTACGCCGTTAATATTTATCGGATTGGGGGTCGTTAATATTCTGACGGCGTTTGTGGCCATTTGTCAACCTATATTTGGCGTTTGAAATTTGAAAAGCCGAAATGTTTGGCTCGCCCCGCGTTGACGCCGTAATGAGGGAAAGATTTGGCCATCGCTCTTTTGTATTTTTGAGTGCGAAACTTTGTTCTGAATTTTTCATATCCGAACTTTCGGGGGGTGTTAATACTGAATTATTAAATCTCGCATTCGTCCCGTGTCGACAGATCTACCATTCCACAACGCGCCTGCTCGATGTTAAAAGCGTTAGGGTTAATAATTGAACAAATGTTTAAAAAAAAACTCATTTCCATTCTATCTACAAACGTATATATGTTCCTTTCGTTCTTACAGGGTGGTGCAAAATAAGGGTTGTTTTTTAAATGACTGTGAAAAAGTACTTTATTTTTCACAATTTTAATGTAAAAAGTTGCATGATTTATCACTCTACCTTAAGACATATAATTAACGATCAATAATATTTATATGATTCACAAATCTGGATTATCTCACTTTGCAAATTATTTATTACATTTTCGCAATCTCAGATGTCAAAAATGTAATAAATAACTACGCAGAGATGATCCAGATTTGAGAAAAAGTATTTGAAGACTCTTAAAATATGGTAGCAAAATAACTTGTCAAATTAAAAGCTACATAAAAATTTCAAAATCATGTTTTCAGGTGGATTTCAAGTATGTGAATATAATCCAGGATTCGGACCTTGCATAGAAACAAACGAGTCACTGCTTAATAAACGCTTTCGTCATTTCAACAAAGATGGCTGTTGTGAACTCATACGTACAATGTCACGAAATTGATCAATTATGGGTTTAATTGGTGAATTTTACACCTGTGTAAAGTGATCACTTAACCAACCTATGACAATTCGAAAGCCCTTACATACCTTGATATCCAAAATCTTTTTTATTAATATTTTACTTAGTTAATACCACTATTTCTTAAAATCTACTGTGACACGTATTTCGATGCATTCCGCATCATTTTCAAACACCGTAGGTGTTTGAAAATGATGCGGACACGTTATTTTGAAATGTCAAAAATAAACGTTAACCTAAAATTTTATCAATTTAATGCAGTGCCCTATGCACCATTAGGTACGGATGAGGGTCAGTGGTAGTAGTAATTTTGACTTACAAAATAAGTGAAACATTAATTTTCATCCCTCTGCAGTAAAGGAAAATTCCACAACGGCAAGATTTCCAACCCCTAGGAATAATATTTTCCAGATTGAAAAAACAATTTATGTACAGCTGTAATTGAAGAAAACAAAGTATGGCTCTGGATGTAATTGCGCTGAAAAATACAAGGGAAGGGCTCATTATTTCCGCCTAAGTACCAGAAAACCGGAAGGTTTATTTATCATAAGCATAAGTAGATGTTTTCTAACCCTCTCTTCCTTTATCACCCGGAAAATGGAAACGTTACGTTCATTAATTCCGTTTCCCCAGTTGCGATTACTTTTGCGATGATTTAAAAAATATGTATGTTTTTATATTAAATAACTACAGGTATGTAAACGTCAGGTACAGGTCGTAAAGGTTTTTCCGCCTTCGTAGTGTAATGGTCAACACGCTCGGCTACCCTTCTGGAGGTCCCGGGTTCGATTCCCAAATATATGAGTTTTTTTCACTCTAATATTTATTCAAGATTACCCTGGACAGGTACCTGAAGCAGAGGGCTGATCACCTCTCCTTTACTTGATAACGATCAAGATAACACTGCGTTTATATGATGCAGTGCCCTATGCACCATTGGGGTGCGGATAAAGATTTAATAAATAAGAAAAATACGTACCCGGCCAAGCGACAAGAGCTCAGGGTCTTTTTTGGAGAGGCTCAGCGCTAAAATTATAAGATTTATTAAGT
The DNA here is from genome assembly GCF_059751285.1 of Brachycentrus maculatus. NCBI lineage: Eukaryota > Metazoa > Arthropoda > Insecta > Trichoptera > Brachycentridae > Brachycentrus > Brachycentrus maculatus. The sequence continues at coordinate 1,240,465 of NW_028280889.1, forward strand.
AAAAATGTTTAACAATTGTTTGAAAAAATGTAAATTCATTAAATAAATATATTTATTTTGTACATTGTCAATAACTTTCTTTCGATTTTTTTAATAAATATCAGAATGTAACAATTTCATTTTGATGACCTGATGACGGAATGATTATTTTGAAACCGGTAGTCACGAATTAGCGTTCATTAAAAGTGGTGTTACACAAAGTGAACGTTGAAAGAATGAATGATAAGAAAAGATTAAATTATAAAAAATATTGTAACTGCAATATACATCAGGTATATATATGTCAGGATCACTTGACAAGCATGTAACATTTACCATTCTACCCATGATTGACAACCACACTACTTAAAATTTGAAAGTCATACATGTATGATCAACCTCATGACGCTTAATGATTGAGTTCACAACAGCCATATATTTTTTTGACATCTCAACATAGATGAAAAAGAATACGGAATACAGGGCTTACGACCCATCACAGGCTAGGTTAGGTGATCCCTTTACACACGTGTAAAATTCACCAATTCTACTGATGATTTAAAACCACATTACTAAATTTTTGGAAATAAACATATGTTTTTAAATATATAGATCAAACTACAAAGTGACAAGTACATATGAGTTTACAACATCCATCTTTGTTGGAATAGGGAAAGCTTTTATTAAGTAAAGACTTTCTTTTTATATTTAAGGGCCGAATCTTGGATTAAATTGACGTACTTGCTATTTATAATTGGATTAACAAAGCCTTTATTTAGCAGAATCCAGATTTGTGAATAAGTATTTGGACACACAGAATGTTGTGAATTTATTTATTTATTTAAACTTCATGTACAGAAAAGAAATAAGCACATTGGCGGGCTTATTGCTAAAAAACAATATTTTCCAACCAACAAAAAACAGGCTAGTGAAATTGCTCAAAAAGTTTGATACCTTATGTAGCTGTCAGAAATCAGAGGGTACTTGAACGTTAAATAAAAACGTAAATTAAAAATTGATGATAATAAGGAATGCAAAGAAAAAAGGGAATTTAGGGAAGGAGGTAGAGGAAAAGCTAAGGGATGAGGTTTGATGGACAGTTAGGATACTAATGATATATATTACTAAAGATGGTATTATTTCTTAATTAATTGTAATTTTTCTATTCACAGGGGATGAACTCGTCTACAGAGACCCATGGGGTGGAATCAGCCTTCTACACGTCAACGGAAGCAGTAAAACCCTCATGCCAAACACCACCTTTGTAAGTTTCCAAATTATTATTACACAATCAAATTAACTAACTAAAGCGGTTAAAAACAAAGATGTTTTATTTCATAAAACTTGTATTGACTTATATATTTATTTATCAAAATTATTATACAAAATAAGTATGTTTGGGGGCTTATTGATAAGAAGCAACATCTTCAAACTACCTACCGTCAAAGTTTGAACCTTACACAGTCGTTTGAAATTGGACAATTTCAAACGACTGAATAAGGTTCAAACTATCAAGGTTAAAGTATTGTCTACCGTATGGCAGACAGCGTTTATACATTAATTTAAACGAAAAATATATATTTATAATAAAAAAAGTATTTTTCTTCTTCAAACTCTCATCCGCACCCGATGGTGCATAGGAAACTGCATCATATAAACGTAGTGTTATCTTAATCGTTAACACACAAGGGAAAGGTCATCAGTCCTCCGCTTCAGGCACCAGTCCAGGTTTTATTAGAGTATTGTTATACTAGAGTATTGAATAATATAAGAGTGAAAATATCACATTTATTTGACCCGCCCACTGGGAATCAAACCCGGGACCTCCAGAACAGTAGCCGAGCGTGCTGACCATTACGCTACGGAGGCGGCCAAAAAAAAGTAGTTGTAGAATAAGTTTTAACCTCATTTTGAACGAGTTTCATTTTAAAATTTAGCAAGCTAATTCAAAGAAACAAAGAAAGAAAATTGTACGTTAATTACAGCTGAGCGGTAATCTTTTCTCCTTACTACAGTAGATATGTTGATTTTTGCTCTATCTAGTTGCTTCCCTTGAGCAACCAACTTCACATAAAATTTGCACTTTTGTTTCCGCCACAGTATTCTAGTGGGTACTTACTAGAGCTCAATGCTCATATGTGATTCAAATAGGGTGGCCATGTTTCGTTGTGTAAATAATCAATTGTTTTGAAACGTTTCTTTTTAAGAATTGATCATTTACACAACGAAATTAAAAGGAAAAATAATACCAAACTGCGACATCAGTAGACAATTAGAACATTTTACAAAGTAAATAAAATATTTATTTATATAAGCATAGCTTTTAAATAAATTACATACATAAGTCATATAAATATTAAAGGTTAACAAAGAACATAATATATTTTTCGTGGAAAACAAGATATTCATATTCATATTCATATCTTGGAATAGAAAAAGAAAATATGGAAGTCTGAATATTTATAGATATTATCCCTTTATGGTTCAGACAAAAACTTTCGACTAATTTTCGACAGAGACAAAATAAAAAGTTCACGTCTTCATGGTAGCCTGGGTATAACAGTTTTCAATATAAAAAAGAGAATTGAAATGGCATGGGCAAATCACAAAAAAACTCAAATCACTGTACGCCTTAAATCATGATGATAAATGACTTTTTTTAACCTTATTATTTTTTTGAAAAAGGAATAACCCGCAAAGCGTCTATTTTATGCTTGTCTACAGGTAGGATAGTAAGGATAGGGAAGGTAAATGTGAAGAATACATCACAAACACCCAGACCAATCGAAAATAAATCTTTCTTAATTTTTTTATTATTTTATTTTATTTATTTATTTAATATAGTTATATTTTTAAGTACGACATAATACAATTTCTAAACATTTATACATATGGCAAACTTATAGTTTTAGATTCGCTGTGCTTCCCCAAAAAAGAGACTGAGCTCTTGTGCTTGGAGAGGGACTTACACTTAAGGTTTAATGTTATAATGTTAATATGTTATAATTAATGGTATAATAGTCTTTTTTTTTTAATTTTGTATTCGGTGGGAATCGAATCCGCGACGCCAGTTTTGCAATCGAGTATCTACCTAACTACGCCACGGCGCTTGACTAGATACTGGATAAGTATCTAGATACAACTTCTATCAAATTGGGGACACCATTGTAATTGACGGTGTGATCTCCCGAGTCCCGACACACTGGAACGAATGGCAACCCTAGAATACTCCATGGCTGCATTTGGTCCTAATTTCACTGCACAGCGGAAGAGCATCTGCATCTATTAATACATTACATTATCAGCCATTAGTTGGGGTATGTAATGTAGCGGTGGGGTGCTCCGGAGGGGTAGCGGGTGGTGCGGATGGGGGAGGGGAGGTGCAACTCAGATAACCTAATTACCCTGCAAATTTTCCCTTAATTGCAAATCTAGAGCCGGTCCTTTGACACAGCCAAGGGTTTGCTAATTTATGGGGAGATAACGTCAGCTTCGGATCTACCAATCCCGTGACTTGCTAAAAAAGTCGGTAATACACAAGTTTATGATATTTTTGACATCTCAAGACAGTGACAATGATACTAATCACTCATTTCACTCTCATAAATTAAAATTATTACACCTTGTTCCATATAAAGGCCAAATTATGATTTACCTTGAAAATTTATAAATCCAAAAAAACCTAAATTCTTATAATAATTTATAAAATAATGTATTGTTTCAAAATTCTTCACCTTTGCTTTCCATTTTTCCTTTGTTTTCAAACTCCGCCCCTTGACTAACCCCCTCCCCCTAACTTTCCCCTCTCCTTATTTATAGAACAATTTTATATTTTATATTTTAGTTACTATACAGACCTGAATGATGGAAGTTTAACTTCTGAAACATGTAGTCTATAATAAAACTCAAGTGTTGAAAAACAAGTGTTAATCATTATCTCAAGACAGGTTAATAAGAATATGGAAGTCTGGGCATTTACAGGGCTTATGACCTATTATGGGATGGTTAAATGATCATTTCCACACGTGCAACGTTCACTATTCTACTAATGATCGACAACCACGCTACTCAAATTTTTGGAACTTCTAGATATATCGTTCACTCTTTTCAACAACGTCATATATCAAAAACTTGATTTTTCAGGAGATCCTTTTTAAAGTTTAAAAATATAATAACATGTTTCAAAAATAAATATCAAGCCAATTATTGAACTTTTTACTGTGCAACAGATTATTTTAGGTAAAACCTGAATGTTTATTCTCCATTTGAAAAATATTGATTATTTGTAAAAATCTAATCAAACAATACCCTTTCTTCATAAATGCAAAAGCAACACTTTCTGCCCTGTAGCGGGTATATATTAAGTTAAAAATATGCCACTTTGGCTGGAATATAGTACATTTTCTGGGCACTCCGAAAACATGCATAACGGAAAATTAACAATTTTTGATATATGACGTTCTTGAAAGGATTGAGCATATGATCAATGACCAATGATCAATGACAGGCGCCGTGGAGAGTAGTTGTAGAATTCAATAAAGGTTTATTTTTCATGTCTGGGTTTTTGTGATGTATTTTTCACATTTACCTTCCCTCTCCTTACTATCCTACTTGCAGACGAGTATCTAAAATACACGCTTTGCGGGTTATTCTTTTTGAAAAGTCTTATGACTCAGTACTCAGCAGAAACCGTGTTATTTGTAAAATTAAATTAAATTAAAATTAAAAATAAATAATTTATTGGTAACGTATTTGTAAAACATCTGCCGAATAAAAAAAGATTTCTCAATCCAATAAAGATGGATGTTGTGAACTCATATTTACGATAAAAGTATGTAAGGTTCGATGTTTTTGGGTGTAGAAATTAAAAAATCTTTACATATATTTTAAAAAATTACAGTTTGAAAATAATCATATTTAATAATCAAAATTATGATTAAAAAAAAGACCATGATAGAAGATCACCAATATCTAACAACATTCAAGTTAACTGGTACATTAGGCAATTCGACAAAGTGCCTTATGTGCCAATAGTGCCAAATATGTGCCAAATGTGCCAAAGTGCCAATGCACCATAACGTGCAGATAGATACTAGAATAATTTTCCACGACTGTAACTCACCTTCAATCTACCTCAAAAGAGTCAGAAGTCGGAATAATCGGCGTGTATGTATGTATGAGAAGATGTATGGATGTGGAAGAGGCGAAGATTGTGCGCAAAGACAGATTGGTGTAGCGTTCTTTTCTCTCTGCCTACCCCTGCGGTAAGCGGTGTATATATATATATATATATATATATATATATATATATATATATATATATATATATATATATATATATATATCCTATGTTCCTGCGCTGGTTTTGTACCAGACCAGAGTGATATTAAATGAATAAAAGGGTGAAGATCACCCATTTGTATTTTGCCCCCCTCCCTCCTGGGAATCGAACCCGGGACCACTACACTATAGTAACTTACCTTCGTCATAAAATAGCAACTGATGCGAAAGATGTCAACATCCGTCTCTAGTGGGTCCCTCTTGTTTTAACGTCACTGTATACCGAATGAATGACCTTAAAAATATTTTTATTGTCTGAACTGGATGAATGTATCTACCCTTGTTTGTTGGCAAGTGAAAAATGTAGGGTTGATAGAGGGCGCAGAAGGGCGGAAGAAAGAGTGGCCATTAATTAGAAAAGTGGGAGAGATTTCGCAAATCGTCTCCACAACTTCTTTAACCGACTTTGTACTCGAAATTAAAATGTAGAGTAATTTTTTCGGCGAAATCTTTTGTTAATGATCATTTAAGTTTCGGTCATAAATCATCCGGAGAAAAATACAAAACTCCGCCTTAATGTGAAAAATGGGGTGATGTTGTAATTGGAGAGAGCACAATCGAATGTACCATTCTCTCAAAAATTATACGCGAAAAATTTTCATCCATTTTGAATTTTATTCAATTTTCTCCTTACTAAATAATGAAATTTTGAAGCCTGCGAAAGAAGTGTTTCTATAAAAAATAATTCTAAAAGGACGTATACTTTTAATTTCTCTAACTTTAGCAAACCGTTTTCTTCTTCTTCCTTATGAGCCCTCTGTCCTCCACTGCTGGATATAGATAGGCCTCTTCCCCTTCTTTCCATTTCCTCCGGTCGGTTGCTGCTTGCAGCCAGTTTCTACCCCCCACAGCAGCTATGTCGTCAGACCATCTCTTTTGGGGTCTTCCCAAGTAAGACTGATTAAGTGATATAAATAATATGTGATTTTTTCACTCCAATATTTATTCAATATTACCCTGGACTGGTACCTGAAGCGGAGGGCTGATCACCTTTGATTGGTGTGTTAACGATCAAGATATCACTGCGTTTATATGATGCAGTCCCTATGCACCATTGGGGTGCGGATAAGGGATCGAACGGAAAAATATATATTTCAGAATTAAGTTTCCACAAAATTTTTATTTCATGTCATGGGGTCGATCGTCGCCAATTGAAAATTAATTCAACAAATAATTCATTTCCATTGTTCTTGGCGTTAATGATGTTTTTTTCTTCTTCATATTTACATTTCCTGTCCTTAGTACTCTACTTGCAGACAAGCCTTTAAAGTAGGCGTTGCGTGTTATTTCTTTAAAAAAATTCAACATGTTACCACTTTTGTAAGCAACACATCATGTATTGAATATATCTCCAAGGATTTCTAATCCAGATTTATTTTAGATGTCTCACAGAGTAGAATAAATTTTATGGGAATATTGAATGACTTCAAAAACGACACTTGAATTATATTATAAATACAGCTTTCAAAAAAATGGTATGGATTTTCAAGAAACATGAGTAGAAGTTTGAACGTCAGTCGAGTGTGTAAAATGATCACTTAAGCATTTTAAATGTCCAATTACTTTTCATTTTATTCTCGTTTCAATATATTGCTTCGTATAAAATTTTAACAAGTTCTCAAGAAAAAATATACCAGCAAGTGAAAAATTTTCACTTTGAACATTTAAAATTAAATTACGTTATACCTGAAACCCTTACAACTTTTGCTTAAAGGCATTTCTGTATCGCACTAAGAATGTTGAATATTCGCGAAACCTATTTAAAGTTTTTCAAAGCAAGTATCATCTTCACAAGAAGTATTTATAACTGCATCTTATTGATAATTCTAGGTATTTGTTGCTAGATATATCTCAATATTTTTTATCGCAATCTCCACAAGGAATTTCATATTTTATTATTTTGATTTTGAGTTTCTAAGAATTTAACACAAATTGTTACGAGTATTAGAGTAATACGGGGGTTCGATATGAGAGGGTGACAGTTTGAAAATTTTGTTTATTTATTAATCCAGTATAGAGAATTTTATACCAGAATTTATTTTTCGATTTATTGTTGCACGCTGAGTATTTCTTGATTTAAGTGTTTCTTAGTCAAATTATTATTTTCTTTTCTTTTTTAACAATAACAATTATATACGTTATTTATGGCTATTTGTTTCAATCAGTTTAATTCATGATTACAATTAAGAATATTATTAAGGGAGATATTAATCAATCGGTTTAACAACGAATGAAAACTTGCCATTTTTTGTGAAATAGGATCCATGGAATCAGCTGGAATGACTGTATCAGTATGCATTGGTTTACGGTATATTCTGTAAAAATGCGTTTATTATTTTTTTTTAAATAATCTTTATATGTATTTTATTTTACAACTTTAAATAGTAGAATCCAGATCCATCAGATCATCTGATCCAGAAATTTAGCCATATTGAAAGTTTTGGTCACATGAGCGCATATATGACTCTAGATGTATGGAAGTTGAGGAAGCTAAGATAGTATGTCGTGATAGGCATGCATGGCATTTCATTACATCATATTATTCATTGATTTATCTTTGTGGAATGACATGTTGATTATTTTTAAGAAATTAAACTAAATTGAATTAAACTCGATTAGTTAAATACATGTTTGTATTTTTTATTTAAAGGCAGGCATGATGAAATTGGTTATTTTTTAAATAATTTTCATCATGTCTGCCTTGTAAAAATTATAATTCCACTGAGGAGATTGATGCATTTTGATGGATAACTTCAACAAATTTTAAGAAGAAAACAGATTTTTTTAGGCTATTCTAGTTTTTATTCGTACATATTTAAAGAAAAAGATACGTTAGGGAAATTGATGCTGGAATTCCTTTTAGTCTTAGAATTAAATATCTGGATAAATTTTTCATCCGTCTTCAATCAACTTTTTATTTCGCCATTTTTTAAAGACAAAACATAATAAATCGATGCAAGTATTTACATTTTATATTAACAATGCATTTATATATTATTTCATAAACTTGGCACGATCAAGTATTTCAAATACTTGAAAGTGGTCAGGTCAGAAGTCGTAATAATCGGCGGGTATGAGGAGATGCATGAATGTGGAAGAGGCGAGAGAGAAGAAGCGAAGTTATCAATGCTTTCAATATACAAAATCTGTTCTTTCTGCCTACCCTTGCGGGGAAGAGACGTGAAATTGAGTAATGATTAAAATATTAATAACAGTTTAAATTTTAAATGCTCATTTATGAGTATTCATAAGAAAACTTTGTCAAATTTCAATTTTTCGTACGGTAATAAATAAACTTTCTCAATTTACTCCGAAAGATTTTCACGATGAAAGAGAAGAGAAAGAGAAATTGATGTTTTCATCAAAACAAATTTTCACACGTGACGATTTCAGGATTTTCAGCACTGAAATAATTCTCGAAACGAAATTTGAGTTTCTTTGAAGTTGTTGAATAGATCATTAGTAGGAAATTCGAGGTGAACTTTCAGGAACTTGTGAATGAAAATATTCTTAAGAGCTCCTTACACTTCTGTTGTATAAATCCAGCGGCCTTTAATTTCACCGTAAAGTGTTGATGATACACACAAACATAGATACTTATAAATGATTGAAGGATAGTCACAGCGTTCGTGTGATTAACAAAGTCCATACAATAGATTACCCTTTTTATTAGAAAAAGTTGTTTCGCCTTGTTAGGGCATTATCAAATGAATGTCTGTGTTTGATTTAAAATTAATACATAAATTAAAATGGAGTTCTACAAATTAAACGCCAAATCAATAAATACGTCATAAGGTTTTGAGAAATTACATAACTTCACAGTTTTTTTTACCATTAGTTTTTTTTATATAATTTTTTTAATAATATAGTAGTCATACAGAAGAAAGTGACCAAGTGCATTTTTTACAAAAACGTGATCATTGACTATTTGATATCTTACTAGCTTAATATTACCCTGAAAAAAATCCCAAAGGATTTAAAACTTGGAAGTAGAAAATATTAACTTGTTAAAAATGACTAACTGCATTGATGTTCATTTTCTTGCCAAGCAAAAGTGACTTAAATGGCCCTCCTGAACATTTTACGTTTTGTTAGTTGGTACGACTACGATATTAGAATTAATTTTGCGTGAATTTTTTTTTAAATTCTTTTACACCAGTTTTATACCTTTTTCCATTTGTATTTTTTCCTGATTTAAAAAAAAAAATTAACTTTAGTTTAATTTATTTATTTTACTTTTTATTTTTATTAAACTCGTGTAGTTGTCAGACTGTGTGTCAGACGTGTCCAAAGAACTGGAGAATCCGTCGTGTAACGTCTGTACAGACGTTGACCAGAGTCAAGCCATCCAAGTGTAGTTGCTAGCGAATGGAATTAAATGCTATCACAGGTCATAAATTTATACAAAATAGCGCACGCTTATATTAATTTAACCCTGAAATAATCTGTCCGTAATCGAAGACTAAAAACATTTAATTTCATTAATGATTAGGTCAAGTCCAAGCGCCAACCATTAATATTACAAAACAGTGTAAATGACGTCGTCACGTTTATGGATAATTAAATTATTGGATTTTAAATTGAAACCAGTGGTTTGGTTTTCACATGAACGAAAGGTTTCGCCCTCGCTAAATCATTTATCCTCGATTCCTACCAATTAAATATTTAAAGTGATTGATGAGATTTTAACAACATATTTGTACAGTTGTACCGCCCGTAATATGGAATACGAACGTACACGGTGTTTTTTTTAGAGGATTGATTTTTAAACTGGCAACATTGTTTCTACAGACTGTCAATTTGACAGTTGACAGTTGATTTGAAGTCAGTACGTTTTGCCATTTCACCATGAATAGACTCAATGACCATTATGCGCGTCGTAGGTTCGGTGAATGGGCCGAAAACCATATTCAGCTTGAGCCTCTTTTTCAACACAAACAATTGTTCACCGATGAGGCACATTTTTAGTTAAATGGCTATCTCAATAAAGAGAATTGCCGGATTCGGAGAGAAGAAAAAGCAGAAGTCGAGACGCCCTTACATCTATTAAAAGTCACTGCTGTACTTGTGGATAAACAGTATTTTATTATCTATCTAGAAGTACGCTGTCCGCCATAAGCAATGTTGAGTATTGCGTTGTTGCTGTTACGTTAAATAGACGGCACTGTCATTTTCATGGTTATAAAAAGATTTTAAAACAATATTTTTACCTGTCACAGGCATAAAAACACGCGTGTATTTGGATGCTACGTTGTGTCAACAATTCAACGCAATCGGTGAATTAATTTGGGAGATTTACGATTTTAAACAAACGGAAATTTACTTTTCTATTTATAAAGATAATAAATATATAATATGGAGCCTACTCACACAGTATCGCATATTGACTGTTCGACTTTAGGAAATGGAAGCGCAAAAGAGAAACAAACAAACTTTTGGAAACCTGTTTTATCGAGATAATGGGAGTGAGAGTCTGAAATTTAGCATTATTTTCTCCAAAATATCAGAATTATCACAACCGTATCGTTTTAAACTTTGAAGGTCGATGAAAAAGTACATAATTTTCATTCAATGCCTCAATCACGTGCTATATATTGTATAAACATATAATTTTATTGCTCGAGTATTGTTTGATTACTTTATAATCGAAAATAAATAAAAAGACAGGAAAAGCATCTCGCTAAGTTAACTTTCGCGTGATGTTAAACAAATGCAATGCCATCAAGATTTGTAATGTTCCTATTATGTTGGAAATACAATTGAGCTCAGCCCTGATTCAAATTACAATTGTTATCATACATACAGGGTGCCAGTCACTTTATGGTTTAATCCATCCGTTTTTAATTTTAGTTTTACTTGGTAAATACCACTATTTTTCGTCTATTTTTCCACTGATTACATAAATAACGTCTGAGACATTACTATCTATCATAAGAATCCTAACTGTCCATCAAACCTCCTCCCCAAGTTTTTTCCCTCAACCTCCTTCGCTAAACTCCTTTTTTCCTTTGCCTTCCCTTTGTTATTTTTTAAAAAATCCATTTGTAATTTTTTTTTAAATGTTCAAGTACTATCTACCATCTGATTGCAAACAGCTATATGTGGTATCAAACGTTTTGACCTATATCACTAGTCTGTTTTTGGTTGGTAGGAAGATATTGGTATTTTGTAATAAGCCCGCCAATATACTTATTTCTTTTCTGTTCATAAGGGTTTAAATAAATAAAAATAAATAAATAAATAAAAATAAGAAACAGCTCCTACTCTCTCTTCAACTTTCAACGCCCTAGTGACAAAACTCTTAAATTTAGACTTGGCTTTTACATAAAGGTACGTACGGTGTTTGAAAATGATGCTGAATGCATCGAAACACGTGTCACGATAGATTTTAAGAAATAATAGTTTTTACCAAGTAAAACTTAAATTGAAAATATACGTTACTATTTATTGTGGTTTCAAACGGTCTGTGTGTTCCGCAAACTTTTTCTATTCAAGGTACACCTACCAAATAAGAAAATTTCAGAGGTGCATATTTACCACATTATGGTAACATATTTAACATATTATATTTAATGCGAACTGTGAGCCTACTTAATTGAGCACAGGCAATCAAAATTTGGAACAATTGTGTTATTTTCACAAAACTAGACTTTTTTCCGCGGCACAATAACTAATGACCACGGTACACCAGTGTGCCAGTGTACAGTGTGAACAATGTACTACATAGAATTTATTTTATTGGTGACTTTGAGCTACCCACTGAATCACGTGTGTGACCTTGGTATCGTGTAATTACCGATTACAATCACACTTCATCAATCGAATGGAGTACCTCGTATACCATTTGATAGGAAGAAGACTTAAAGAAGAAAAAAACTGCATACACATTTCCAATTATTACTTGCGTGGTCGGGGTTTGAATCGCTTTAATGGGTTAAAATGGTTTCAAACCATTATGTTTTTACAACTCGCTCACTCCTTTCAACAACGTCATATAAAAAAACTTGATATTTCAGGAGATCATTTTTAAAGTTTAATAATATAATAAAATGTATTTAAAATAAATATCAAGCCACGTATGAGCTTTTACTATGCAACATATCTTTTTAGGTAAAGTCTGAAGGTTTTTTCTCCAATTGAAAAATATTTAGTATGTTTAAAAAAATAATTAAACAATACCTCTTCTACAAAATTCAAAAACAACACTTTCTGCCCTGTAGCGGGTAAATATTAAGTTAAAAATATGCCGCTTTTGCTGGGATATAAGTACATTTTCCGGGCATTCCAAAAACATGCAAACCTGAAAATTGACGATTTTTGTTATATTTTATGGCGTTGTGAAAGGAGTGAGCGAACTGAAATTGCGTCGTGTAAAGATCTGAAAAACCTGGCATTGGAAAGAGAGTCAACAATATTCTGATGGTATTTTCATATCTACATGTGTTTATTACCTTAATAACTACATACAATAATAAACAGACCGTAAAAACTACGCCAAATGACGTTTCATCGATTCTGACCACCAGGGAAGCAGAACTTTACGAGCAGTAACTTTAATTTATGTTAGGATTGTGCATGATGTTTAGTGGGATATTAAGTAAACATGGCAGATATTGGCACACGGTCAATAACATAAATATCGGATTTAATAAGGTTATAGACAATTTTAGCTATATCTCTTTTCGAAACATAAAATACGAATGTAATTAGTTTTATGACTAATAAATTGTTTACAATAAACATAGTATTATGATATTTTTGGCGTTTACTTTATGGTCAAACACATAAACAAAACGTAAGTTAAGTATTTGTGAAACCATCAATCGAGATGTTTGTTTACCCGTCTCTTCGTCAGGACAATCACTGTACCAGCATGCTATCACAAAGAAAAGTGAGCCACCTATACACTAACTCTTTCTCTTGTTTTGACAATTTTCGCACCTGGTGGTGCATAGGGCACTGCATCAGATCGACGCAATATTAAGTTGATCGTTGACTCGTATGAAGGTATTTTATCGACAACCTATATCAAGTGGCTTGTTGGGTCTTTGTAAAGTAAAAATTATGTTATTACAATTTTAAATAAAATAATTTAGTATGAAATATATAATAATTGTAAGACTACATACATCTTTTCAATGCTTCTGTGGTTTTCAAAACTGGATTCTGACCGACCAATAACAAAGAACATTGAAACAATATATTAGTGATATAGAATAATGCTCAAAGCACCATGGGTTAGTAAGAGAGGTCGAATCCACCATTTTTAAGACGTATGGGAAAAAAAGTGTAGACATTATGAAGCAAAGAAAGTTAGAGTTGCTTTGGCCATATGAGGGGAGATAAATATGAAGTAATACATAATATGTCGCTCACTCCTTTCAAGAACGTCATAAATCAAAAATCGACAATTTTCTGTTGTGCATGTTTTCGGAATGCCCAAAAAATGTACTATATCCCAGCAAAAGCGGCATATTTTTAACTTAATATTTACCCGCTACAGGGCAGAAAGTGTTGTTTTTGCATTTTGAAGAAAAGGTATGATTTAATTATTTTTTTAAATATACTAAATATTTTTCAAATGGAGAAAAAACCTTTAGGTTTTACCTAAAAAGATCTGTTGCACAGTAAAAAGTTCAATAAGTGGCTTAGTATTTATTTTTAATACATTGTATTATATTTTTAAACTTTAAAAACGTTTTCCTGAAAAATCAAGTTTTTTATTTTTATTTTATTATTCGTGAGGTTCTTGAAAGGAGTGAGCGATATTACAAGGCAAAGTGAAGGTAAATGCAAGATAGAAAGAAAACGATACTGGCTTAAAAACTTATGAGAGTAATTCCATTGAAGTACTCAATAGAAAACTAAGTGAAAATTGCTGTGGTGATTAGCATTATAAGAATTTGAAATGAATAAAAAATCATAAAATACAGTTAAAAAATGAATTTAAAAAGTTAATCCTGCGTGTCAAGTAATGATCCAGGGTAATATTAAAAAGTCAGTACTTAACTTCCAAACTAAAAATCCTGGTATTATTATAAAATCAGATTTTTAATCGTCGATCCAATCGTCTTTAAGAATGTTCTTATAGGATAATCTTGTTATTTCTTCTCATTCTCTTTATTTTTTTATATTTTCCTTTGTTTTAAATCGTAAGATAAAATTGATCGCTTTTAAATGTTTGGATTCTTCTCGTAATAATAATAATAAAACCCTTATCCGCATCCCAATGGTGCATAGGGCACTGCGTCATATAAACGCAGTGTTATCTTGATCGTTTACACATGAAGGAAAGGTGATCAGCCCTCCGCTTCAGGTACCAGTCCAGGGTGATGTTATTGAATAAATATGACAGTGAAAAAATCACTTATATTTATTTTACCCCCCTTGGGAATCGAACCCGGGACCTCCAGAACGGTAGCCGAGCGTGCTGACCATTACACTACGGAGGCGGACAAGCCCGTAAGCTTCTTCTCGTAAGCACTTTTTATTATTAAGTAATCAAGGATTAAAGATAAAGTTCAAGTAAAGGAAAGGTTTTTAAGGAGTCAATTTGGAAGTGAAAATTAAAGTGTTTTTACATGTTGACATCTCAACATATGTAGATGAAGAGGAAATTGAAGTATTTACAGGTATTTACAGTGAGTATTTACAGGGCTTGTGACCTATAGTAGGTTGGTTAAGTGATCACCTTCCACACGCGTAACATTCACCATTGTAGTCATGATTGACAACCAAACTACTCCTACAAATATCATAAATCTCAACACGCTTTATGTGAGTTCATTGTAGTCATCAACTATAAGTTGGTTTGAGGAAGCTTTTATTTAGCAGAGAACCTTTTATTTAGATGTATACAAGATCCTTACCGGATTATTTTAAATACTGGAAGACGCCTGAAAACATGATTTAAAAATTTTATGCAGCTTATAATTTGACCCAATTATTTTATTCAGAACATTTTTCGGTGTATCCAAATTGTTGATTAAAAATCTGGGTAATAAATACACTTGGGAGTATTTTTAACATTTTGACATCTCAACATAGATGAAGAAGAATATGGAAGCTCATATTCTTTTTCGTCTATGTTGATATATCAAAATGTTGAGTCAGTGAAAAACCCTAGATTTGTGAACAAGGATTTGGATACACCTAAGAATGTTGAGAATCTCGTTATTTTCCGGCTATTAAATTTTTAATGAATTTTTCGGTCTCTACAAATATTCCAGAATATGGAAGTTCACATTCTTCTTCATCTATGTTGAGATGTCAAAATGTAAAAATAACACTGGAGAAACCTAGATTTGTGAACAATGATTTAAACACACAAAAATGTTGTGGATTTTAGTTTTAAACATACTTTCCTCCATCAGTTACCAGGACCGCAGGAATTGCAAATAGTTACATAAGAATCTCGTTATTTTCCGGATATTAAAAACTTTAATGAATTTTTCGGACTCTGCAAAAAGAGAGCCCAATTTTAGGACAGTATCCTTTATCTAAATCTTCAACCGGATTGGAAGAATGAAATAAATTATATCTTTAGGAAAGTTTTTCATTCGAATGAGTTTTGGGTCGGATTGCGTACATGCCCGCAATTCCATTAAAAGTTCTTCTGAGTTTGAGATTGTATACTAGACCAATGGACGTGTATCCAGATTTGTTAATGTTATCTACACAAGTTTGGTTTACTTGAGGTAAAATAAAACTTTGAACTGCTCATACTGGTGGGCCAAAAACATTGGCATACGAATTTCGAAGGATTTTCAACTATTTTTCCTTCTTTATATAGAGAGAAAAATAGTTGAAGAGTCCTTTAAATTCAATAACGTGACCGATTGTGGTCCCGTGGTTAGTATCGCGGACTTTCGAGTCAGAGTTTTTAGGTTCGAACCCACACTACCACAATTATTACCTATTTCTAACAATGAGCCGCTTAGACTGAAAGAAATAGTATGATATTAAAGAATTTTAGGAAATAATAAAAACACAGTAAATCTCTCTCTTTAAGTTATAGATGATAATATTAAAAACGAATCTCAATTAGAGGGAATCTTCCATGCATTTCAGGAGGTTTAAAAAACTAACTAATTCAATCATAGATGTCGCCAAAGAGGTAACATGCACTGAGTCTTGTCAATTGAAACATAAATACAACTTCCGTTTTTTTTTTAATTATGCGTCGAATGTGGTTGGTTATAAAAGCAGACGAAGGCCGAAGAACACTTGACATGACCAAGAACTTCTTTCGAAATCGAAAAATGAAACAATTCAACCTATTAATACTTTAACCAAAACATAATTTTGTGACGATCATTTCCGTATAGAAAATATATTTTTTTAAAGTGTACTGTGATGATGATTTGCAAATGAAATGTAAATATAATTGAGTACCAGAAAATTACCTTTTCTCCGACATATTATTTGTTTATGGGCTAATTTCAAATTTATTATGAATAAATAATGAATATTAGTGTTATCATTTAATTAATTTAGCTGGGCTTCGGTTGCCTTCTAAATAAACTTACTGCCTCTAAAATTATACTCGACGAATAAGATAAATACGTTAGGTTCTCAGTGTTCGCAAAACTTGGGCTATTCGTCTTGCTCGTATTTACGGGAAATTTAATTTGCGTCTTGGTGCGCTAAGGTCATGAACCTGATAAGCTTTTACGAGTAGAATAAGTTGAATTAAATAAAATTAAAAATTAAACTAACTAAGGAACAAAAATGTAAAGCTATACGTATCATACTGCAAGTAAATGTTAAAGTAAAACACTTGCTATGGAACTTGAGAGAGTGGCTCCACTTTTTGTAATGTCAAGTCATTGATAGCTCAATGACTTGATATTGAAAATCAAGCCGCTATTAAGGCCCAGCATTCGTTAAGTTGCAACTTAATTTTTTCTGAATCCAGGTAACATATTACGTAATTGTTTTTTCTTCTTCTTAAACATCGTTTATGTATTGAAAAAATAAGTTTTTTCTTAGAAATAATTATACGGTTTTGAAAAGAAAAGGATTTAAAAAGATTAGGAGTTACAAAAAATATGTTGTAACGGCCGTCGTGTTTGTTAGTAAAAATGCTTGAGGTTTGTAACAGAAGATTTATTTCACAACACAAGCGCAATACGATTTTAAGTATGATCTACACTGGTCTCGATACGGGGAGGAAGTGCGGGTTTCCAACGGTCGTTTCCCAGTACACGTGCTCCGGGCAACCTGGCGGGTATCCATTGGCTGACATCATTCCCCACTCCTTGACATCAATGCTGTCATGTTACAATGTAACAATATTTTTTCTATGTTTATTCTAAATAAAATATATCCAAAATAAATTCATTAAAAAAATCATTAGTCAAGACATTTGACCTCTCCGGTGGGATGAATGTTTCTGTTGAACTGTTTTGCGAATATCCCCTTAAAAGTGATATATGGTGTTATACTCAGTAATGCTGTTAAAAGTTCAATTTTTCAATACGAAAAAAAACAACAGATCCCCACCCTCTGAATTCTACACTCGGGCATTGATTTGATATTATTCATTTGTTCGAAAATGACAAGTTGTTCATATAGGACTTGTGTACTGAAAAATTTGAGCTGAACACGTGTTTTCAATACGTCTATTCGTAACGATTGTTTATGGTTATGAAATTTCCAATCATTTTCGTCCGTATTTACGAATGCAATATTCCATGGATTGTCTGTTCTTTTTTGGTTTTCTGTTAGTTGATTCTATGTATAGTAATTTAATGTATGACTACACAGTTATTTTGTTGAGTTCATGTTATCATAAGGTGATGGTGCTTTATATCATAATAAATACATTTTAATCCAAATTTCTGTTTTGATACAAGCATATGACAGTCGTAAGATTTATTTTTGATTCTAATATAAAATAGAACTCTTTATAATATATATTTTTTGTTACAGCGTCGACTCAACCCCGCAAGATTCGAGTTGTCGCCAGATCGGCGATTTATCCTGCTCGCCCTCAACGTGCAAAAACTGTTTCGTCACTCTTACTTGGCGCAGTACAGCGTCTATGATATTCTTACCACGTGAGTATTTCTGCTCTCCTGATATCCTCTCATATTTCTAGCAAAGCTTCATTCAGTTAGCGCTGCTTTTCTTGATTTCTTTTAATTATTAAAGTAATAAAGACTTCATGGTCATTTTAATATGTATATTTATACATTTGAAAGTCCGAAAATTATAGATTAAGACATAGTCCAATCGAGGTTACCGTATTTTTTGAGAATTGCACTGTCATTCAATTTCCAATTAGTTTTTACCGCTTATATTTGTCCAAATATACATAATAGGTTTTAACCCTTTAAGTGACAGTAATCTGCGAACTATCTTGAAATAAAAAAATAATATAGTTCAATTTGTCTTGATATTAAGGGCAGTAAATTAATAAATAAGTTCTGCTAACATCTCCAAGGTAACGGCATAAGTATCGTTTTTAATTTTAACTTTCTGGGGTAATTGTTTCCCAGAGACACATAGGTATGGTGGGATACTATTCTTCCAGTACCACTTAAAGTGTTAATCATTTTTCATATTCGAATTATTTCAAGCATAAATTTACATTCTAAAAAACTAAATTTTAGGAATTAGTGATCAATCAATTGTTGATTTTTGTTAACGAGTTAACATACCTGTTGTAGTCCAAATGCACTAAACCTTTGATTGGCAACACTATGTCATTATATCCTTTCTCCTTCTTTTTGCGATTGCTGAGACAGAGCAGGTTTAGAATTTAGGAATTTAAAGTGAGAAACGTGACAATGATTCGGTATTTTTGAAAAACCACAAAAGCTCTTTTGGTAACTCGCCTTGTCATCTACTTATTGTAATTCAATAGAGTCCACATCGCAAGTGATACGAAACAGAGAATAATTTGCTATTAATATGTCGGGTTGTGGTCCCGTGGTTGTGTCGCGGACTCTTAAGTCAGAGTTTCTCGGTTCGGACCCACTCTACCATAATTTGATACCTATTTTAAATAATGGGCAGCTTAGGCACACAGAATTCTTGATCTTCAAACCCTTATCCGCACCCCAATGGTGCAAAGGGAAGTACATTATATAAACGCAGTGTTATCATGATGACACATGAAAGAAATGTGATTAGCCCTCCACTTCAGGTACGAGTCCAGGGTAATATTAAATAAACATCAGAGTGAAAAAATCACTTATTTTTATTTGACTCCCCTGGCAATTGAACCCGGGCCTCTAGAACGGTAGCCGAGCGGGCTGATCATTACACTACGGAGGCGGACAGAAGTAGTATGATAAAAATATATTTCTCTTTTTTAAACAAATAAAATAATCTAGATCAATAAGAAACTATATATTTTAATTTCATAATAAATCTGAATCTATATAGAAATTTCGAACGAAGAGAAGTGGGCGAATGAAAATCGTGATCATTTTTACACTTTTGGTCTATACATCAATACTCAAATACCCTATACATCAATACTCAATACCCTATCAATACTCAAATAAAAGCTTCCATAAATGTGACCACTAAGAAATTCCGCATGTTTTATGTATGACGAAAGATATTGATCTCCTCGTCTGAGAAATGGAACTCCTTGAACTGGCTCACGAATATTTTCACTATGAAAACTTTGCATTTGAATATCTTGGATCAAGTGGAACACCGAGGGATGTAGCTAGTCCGTGGTTATACCTACTTCGTATTCAACAAAAAACGTTTGAAGAATAATTTAGTTTAGTCCATTTTTTTATCATCTTGTTTGTCTTGCTCAGCGATGAGTCTACTGAGATGTCTAGATGTAGGATCAAGAATTGCTTCTGTAACATATTGAGTAACGAAGGTAACCATGGAATTATGGGTAAAACTAGATTGCGACACTTTACAGGGTTTATTTAAAATTACTATTTATTTTACGAATGCCTTGGCTTAAATTCATGCGATTGAAAACGAAACGTAGGAGGATAAATATACTATGCGATATAACTTTATGTTTGTGAAAATAATTTTCCAAAGAATTTATGAAAATAATTATTAATTATTAATAATTAATTATTTCTAAAGAATTATTTCGGTTAAATTCATAAATTATAGATTCTACTGTTTATTTATGTCAGCGGTTTGATTCTACGGTGAAATTGTCATACGTCAATGCGTCACACACTAAAAAATAGTTGAACCAAAAAAAACTTTTTAACATGAAATCGCCTTTTGATTTGTATTATATTAAATAATTACATATAAATTATAAAGTAATCGCGTATTAATTTTTTTCCATTGAATTTTCTGTAAAGTATTATCAACATGTTTTTTAAAGAATCAAAAGAAAATCCATTAAAATTTTAATAGAAATACATTTTCATAAAAGCCAATCGATATATTTTAACAGAAAATATTTATATTTTTCAAATTGTGAATTAAAAGTTTGCCATCACATTTTAATACAATTTTGGAAGGGGGTTTATCTGTAAGCCCCGTAGAATGCCTGTGCCTATTACAAAAAAAAATACATATCCTTTTTATGAATTGAATTTGTGAAGAGATATCCTGGAGAAAAAAAAACGGTTTCCAATCATTTCAGTTATCCAGTTGAAGGGATATTGTGATTTCGAGCTTATGATAATATTTGGGATACCTCCGCATATATCTTCAAACGCATTTTCTTGAGTAAGCATCGCGTAACCAAATACAAAAATTGCCACATTTTTCAATGTTTCTACCAACAATGATTCCAATATATTATTCAGACTATTCCAATATATTATCAAACCCTGAAAAGAGAGATGGGTTTTCACGATAATTTTTTTAAACCTCAATCTGCTCCTAGCGGTTCAATACAATATAGATGTATTATTATATGAACACGGTGTGATTAGTTCTGCGCTTTAGTTTATCAGTCACTCAATAAGTTCGTAGGATGACTGATAAAATTTCGTCATCTGGGGTCGTTTTTTCGCAAATTCTTAGTTAACAATTTTTATATACTTATGCATCTACTACATTCACATTTCAAAAATAATAACTCTCTTTTTACGTGTATAACTGTATGTAGTAGTGTATAATTGTATGTATAAATGTATTCAAAGATAGTACCCATGATTGAAAGAAGTATTAAAAATATTGTCTGAAAACTTGAGTACACATCACGCGCACGGACTATGATAGCGCGCCACGCAGGCTTGCCAACTTGACGACTAACGCACTTGCTAGTCTTAAGATGTGGACAGGTCTTCACACTGACGGTATATGTAGTACTGATATGATTTTTTTTTAATTAAATACTTTTTTTATAAAATACAATATAACTTCCATTTTCATTTCGCTCACTCCTTTCAAGAACGTCATAAATCGTCAATTTTCAGTTCTGCATGTATTCGGAATGCCCAAAAAATGTACTATATCCCAGTAAAAGAAGCATATTTTTAACTTAATATTTACTCGCTACAGGGCAGAAAATGTTTTTTTTTTGCATTTTGAAGAAAAGGTATTGTTTAATTCTTTTTTTAAATATACTTAATATTTTTCAAATGGAGATAAAACATCCAGGTTTTACCTAAAAAGATTTGTTGCACAGTAAAAAGTTCAATAAGTGGCTTGACTTTATTTTTAATACATTGTATTATATTTTTAAACTTTAAAAACGTTCTCCTGAAAAATCAAGTTTTTTTGATTTATGACGTTGTTAAAAGGAGTGAGCGATTTGTCAAAATAATTCAAATGTTTGTTTACAACGTTTTGGGTGTGTCCAAATCCTTCATACATCTGGGTGTTTCCCCACTTAAGAGTTATTTTACATTTTGACATTGATTTGAATATATTTTTAAAAATTCTTACTTTATTATTAAATGCGAGATAACGTCCAATTTGTTTTGTAAAACGTTCAATTGGATTTGTTAAACATCCAAATTGATTTCTCATAAGTCCACTTTGATTCATAAGGCGTCCAATTTGGTTTGTAAAACGTTCAATGTGAACCAAAAACCAGATATTGTATTTATAATGGGAGCATTTGGAGCTGGCGTTGACGCAGCCAAGAAAGTGAACCTCAGAAGAGAAGTTGATACGCGGTGAAATTGGATTTTGCTTGATTGCATACATACGTACATAATATATTACCCCATTCTGTATCCCTTAATTAAATTGAACTGTCAATAGGGTTTATTGAAAAGATAACCTTTAATCCTTTGTTGCCCTGGTACTTTAATCAATCAAGTATTCAACTTCGGGGTCGAATATATCCTTATGTATTGAAAATAATACATTTTCCCGACAATTTACTGCTTTGAGATTAACAAAAGGGATCGCTGGAAATTCGTGAGATAAAAAATGAAACATTAATTTTTATTTATTTGTAAGTTTTTTTTCAATTGCATTGTTACAATTGAAATGTCCTCGCGGAGACATTTGAGTAATAAGCTTCATTATATACTTTTTCTTTTAATCGTGCAAACATGGATTCCCGGCTGGGTTGTTGATTAAAATAAGCGGTCAAATTATAGGTTACATACTTATTATTATTATTAATACCCTTATCCGCAACCCAATGGTGCATAGGGCACTGCTTCATATAAATGCAGTGTTATCTTGATCGTTTACGCATGAAGGAAAGGTGATCGGTAATGAAAGGTAATATTGAATAAATATTACAGTGAAAAAATCACTTATATTTATTTGACCCCCCCTAGGAATCGAACCCGGGACCTCCAGAACGGTAACCGAGCGCGCTGACCATTACACTACGGAGGCGGACAGATTTTGTATAGGTTACATACATAAAAATTAAATCATCTTTTTAGGTGTTTTATAGTATGTAAAAAAATGGGGGTTGAAATCTTGCATACAAATAAAAGGGTCTCTGCTAAGCATTCTTAATCCAACATAAATGGCTGTTGTGAACTCATATGCACTACGGCATAAGATTGATTATATACATATCTAGGAATTCCAAAAATTTGAGTAGTGTGGTGTTCAAAGTGACTACTTGACCAGCCCTCTAAATACCCAGGCTTCCATATTCTTCTTCATTTATATTGAAATGCCAAAATAACTTTTAAGTGGAAGAAATCCACAGTATTTGTTGGACGCACTCAAAATGATGTAAATAATAACTTTATATTTAGACCTAAAGATGGAAGTATAGCTTCCGAAACTAGTCGTTAAAATAAAATAAATATAACTCAAGTGGTAATAAACAAGAGTTTTCTTTTAAATTTCATCATGTCTCACAAATGCCGAATGCGAATGCCGAAACAATAAATAAAATATTCTAAATAATTCGTCAGCCTCCATAGTGTAGTGGTTAGCGCGCTAGGCTACCATGCAGGAGGTCCCAAGTTCGATTCCCAAGAGGGTCAAAATAAATATTAGTGATTTTTCATTTATTTAATATGACCTTAGACTGGTATCTGAAGCGGAAGGCTGATCACCCTTCCTTCGTGTATTTAACGATCAAGATAACACTGCTTCTATACGATGCAGTGCCCTATGCACCATTGGGGTGCGGATAAGGGTTAGAAGAATAAATAATTTGTTGTTGTTTTATTCTTACGCAAATACTCGTATATCTGAAGTGGAGTCTATATAATTGCGCGGTATGATCGATAATCCTGAAATTATCCAGAGCATTGGTCTGTATGTTCCCGATAGTTACCTAAGACAGCGTCGGCATAGATTGTTTCACATTCCTATACACAGGACCAACCTGCCGATGGTTATGCCTGTAGGAAGAGCTACCGCTATGTTGAACAATATCACATTGGATATTGATCTGTTCCATGTATCCGAAGGAGTTTTCCGAAGCGAGATTCTTCTACACATTTAACAAGAGTCTTCTTGCGTTATTTTCAATTTGTTTTTTTAATGTATACGCCTTAAATGTTTGTTTGTAATGTATATATTAATTATTGAATAAATTGAATTGAATTGAATAATTCAGCATTTGTGAACAAAATTTGGACACATTCTAAATGTCAAACAATCAACGTAATGAGTAAATAAATAACATATCTCCGTTTGATTGATTGTGCTTGGTAGTTTAAGGAAATGACCGCTTAGATCTCGAAAGAACGAAAATACCCCCGTTACTTTTCCAGCCACAGAAAAAATACTCAGACTATTGTAGCGTTAATTCATCCTCCCTCTCGGCTCATTGGACAATTATTCCAAAAAGGGGTAGTTCATCTCACCCGACAGAAACTAATCTTCTCCCAATTTCGAGGAGTAACCAAAAATGATTTGATAATTTTCTTACTTGTATCTGCAAATAATTGAGGTAGGAATATTTTTTATTTTTTTTTTTTTTATTTATTTCTTAAGTTAGCTTATATTAAAACTAATATAAACTATTATATACATTTACATCATCTTTATATATTTACATTTCCTTACAGTAACTTAGACATTTATTTTTAAATTCTTTCAGACATTTTATTAATTGATTCGGCATTAACTTTGTGGTAAGACATGTTACAATGATTAAAGAAAACACTTGTTAAAACAAGTATAAATACCACTCGAGTTTTATTATAGACTTCATGTTTCAGAAGTTAAACTTCCATCATTCAGGTCTGTATAATAACTAAAATATAAAATTATTTTATATTTTAATTACTATACAGACCTGAATGATGGAAGTTTAACTTCTGAAACATGTAGTCTATAATAAAACTCAAGTGGTAAAAAACAAATGTTTTCTTTAATCATTGTGAGGTAGGAATATGTTAACATATTATCAAAACATTAATATCTAGGGGCAACACATAAACATTTCCTGAAATTATAAAATTAATTGATGTAAAACAGCCATTTTTAAATTAAGTTACATGGTAAATCTCTAGTACTTACCAATATTTCTTAAAATCTATTGAGACACTTAATGCTTATTACGGCTTAGATCTCAAGCTTGTCTCAAGCGTTCAGAATGCGCTCAACCGCGTTCAGGGCTGCACGTGTTTTAACGCTCATTAAAAAAATGTTTGTTGGATATTTTTTGTTTTTTTCGAATATATATATATAGGAAAAATATTTTTTACATTTTTTAACTCCTTACCTTTCAATAACTCTTTTTTCCAAAACCATGTAGTTATTTCTAAGAAAAACTTATTTTTTCAATGCAAAAACAGTTTTTAAGAAAAATTAATTAAGTAAAATGTTTATGTATTAATTATGAGTCTATCAATTTTTTGAGTCTACTAAGTTATATTTTATTAACAAAAACACATAAAAATTAATCTTGTGACAGTTGTTTCGCCTAGGTATGGCATTTTCAAACGAATGTGAAGATTAAATGGACTGACGGTCCTTATGTAGCTATACAATTCTAAGTGACAGTTTTAAATTATTATTGCACATGAAACGATTGTCATAATATTAAATTTTTATGTGTTTTTGTTAATAAAATATAACTTAGTAGACTCAAAATTTCTGTGTTTTTTTTATTTAAAAATTAATACATAAATTAAAATGGAGTTCTACAAATTAAACGCCAAATCAATAAATAAGTCAATGTTATCTGGATTTGGAGAAAATTAAGTTGCGACTTAACGAATACTTGGTCTAAAGAAATCGTGGTATTTACCAAGTAATACTGAAAAAAATGTAACTAGCCTTCATGAAATGTTTTCTAAATTACTGTAACCATTTATTTTTCCGGCGTCAAAATGTATTATTTATTTTATTAGAAAGATATAATTGATCAGACAGACCGTCAGAATTAATTTGTTTAGAGTTTGTCCGGATAGATACCAGGAGCGCAGGAATGGGCAAGGATGACAAAACAATATTACAGTGTTTCTTCGTCCGATTTGAGCGGGATTATCTACAGACTGCAGACGTTCCGATATCGTCTCATTCTATTGTTGAAATCGTCTGGGAACTTCAGACTAGACTTTGTGACGCACAAGTTTTGGATCTGGCTTATGAAATGGTACTGTTTGTACAGGGTGGCGCAAAACCAATCACTTTATCGGAAGATCTCTTAATTTTTGCAAATGGAGCATCAAACATATTTGACATCTGTGAACTAGACAGCTGCAGTAAACAAACAAATTAAAGGAGGTGCAAAATAATTCATCCAATTTTGTTTATAAATAACATTTTTACTAAATAAAAAAATATGTATTATGTGAGTAATGTTTATCTTTATTTGGACCTTTAATTTTTTAGTAAAAAACATAATATTCGTCAAGTGGCAGCCGCCAGTCTTAATGCACATTTGTGCCCGTTTTTATAAATTTGTTTGTGTACTCCAGCTGTCTAGTTTACAAATTTAAAATATGATATGACTTACGATGCCATTTGCAAAAATTATAACATCTTCCGATAGGGTAATTAATTTTGTGCCACCCTGTATATGGACAGGTCAACACACCCTTACTGACAGTGAATTGTAGAAATCTTATCAGAATTATTTTTAAAATTCACGAAACTTATAAATAATCGTAGTTTTATTTTACCAGGATAACATATTAATTCTTTTAATAAAAAGTATTCACAAGTTGAAAATCACAATTTTCATGAGTATACATTCATTCAAACCCTCATCCGCACCCCAATGGTGCATAGGGCAATACATCGAGACAAGACACACAAGGTGGCTTGGTGGGTCTCTGCAAAAAATGCTCTTAATATGTAAAAATTGTGATTTAAATAAATGTATACAAATTTAAAAATATATATTGATAAAATAAAATAAATAAACAAAAATAATAAAACATTCGAATGTGGCTGGAGCTTTCAGAGAATACTTAGAATATACGGCCGTATGGAATCTTGTACTACCAGTTAATATTTTTTATTTCATTAATTGATTCGGCATTCACTTTGTGGTAGAATCTATCCATTTTTAATAAATGTTTTACTTAGTAAATACCACTATTCATTATAATCTACTGTGACACATCTTTCAATGCATTCCGCATCATTTTCAAACACCGTATGTGAAGCTAATTCTAAATTTTAGAGTTGGGTCCTTGGGACGTAGAAGGTTGAAGAGGGGGTAATAGCTGTTTCTTATTTTTATTTATTAATTTAATTTTTTTATATTTATCTTATCAGTGGGAACATACACAAAAGGTGGGAGGCTTTAGTCATTGTCATATTGTTAATTATGGTTTTATTGTTATTTATATTTGTATGAATTTCTATTGTTCAAAATGTTGCAGTTTATGGCTTTTCGTATTAATTATTTGTAGGATTTCTACGTTATTGTGGTTAATTTTGTGATCATTATCTATTAAATGGTTAGCGAATTCCGAAAAATTATTATTTCTCAAACATAATTCATGTTCCCTGATTCTTGTTTCGAATTTTCTGTGTCACAGTAGATTTTAAGAAATAGTGGTATTTACTAAGTAAAACATTAATAATATTTTGGAGTCGCCATATTCACGAGTACAAAAGTACTTGTCAGTAAATCGGCCGGCCCTTCCGGCCCGTGATGGCCGGTCCTTATGGGCCCCATTTGTCTAGAGCGGCGGGCCTGTATAACGCGACTCTCCGGGGTCTCGTTAGCTTGAATCTGATAATGCACCGTCATTTACGGTCATACGCATGGTCGGACCCAAAGTTGGCCATTCGGGATTCGTGCTTTGAACTAGAGACTTCTAATGGACTTTGAGTTTGAACTCTCTCGAGACTTCTAGGGCTCAGTTTGTAATGTAGGAAAAGTGATTATAATGTTTCTATGACACGACGTATGGAAGTGAAGCACGAAGTTGTCAAAATTTGTTGAAACAAAAGTGTATCCTAATTTTACTGTGAATCTACATTTAAAAGCTTTCAATAGCCCTGTCACTGCCAATCTAAATAATACAAGTTTGTAAAACTACCATTAAATTTTATATATCTACCACAGTGTAGGGAGTGAAAGAGATAAGTTGTTAGTTAGTTCCGTTAGTCAGCTATATTCGATTCCGTCCCGACGGCGGGTACATAGACGCCTCCACAAGCGACTAGCACAGCAGACAGACACTGAACAGTGCCAAGCCTTTTTCAGAAAATTTTCAGCCAGCGCATTTTCCGCTCAATCGTAATTCATCGACACTATATTACCGATTCCTTTCACAAGTTACGTTTTGTTTTTCTTTACACAAATCACAATCCTAACAAACGATGGACAACAACACAACGCAGCATCTTACACAAAGACAACACAAAAATAACCACATTAACATATCGGTCATTCCTTTTAACAACGTCATATATCAAAAATCGTCAATTTCCAGTTGTGCATGTTTTCAGAATGCCCAGAAAATGTACTATATCCCAGCAGAAGCGGCATATTTTTAACTTAATATATACCCGCTACAGGGCAGAAAGTGTTGTTTTTGCATTTTGAAGAAAAGGTATTGTTTAATTATTTTTTTTTTAATATACTAAATATTTTTCAAACGGAGAAAAAACATTAAGGTGTTACCTAAAAAGATCTGTTGCACAGTAAAAGTTCAATAAGTGGCTTGATATTTAATTATAATACATTTTATTATATTTTTAAACTTTGAGAACGATGTCTGAAAAATCAAGTTTTTTGATATATGAGGTTGTTGAAAGGAGTGAGCGATATAATACCTCTTGCAATGACCAATGTCACTTTAAAAATATGTTCATGTACATATACCTCTTGCAATGACCAATGTCACTTAAAAAATATCTTCTTGTACATATACCTCTTGCAATGACCAATGTCACTTTAAAAATATGTTCATGTACATATACCTCTTGCAATGACCAATGTCACTTTAAAAATATCTTCTTGTACATATACCTCTTGCAATGACCAATGTCACTTTAAAAATATGTTCATGTACATATCGTAGTCATACAGGAGAAAGTGACCAAGTGCATTTTTTACAAAAGCGTGATCATTGACTATTTGATATCTTACTAAGTATAAGTATAGTATTGACTTGTTAAAAATGACTAACGGCATTGATGTTTATTTTCTTGCCAAGCAAAAGTGACTTGAATGGTCCTGCTGAACGTTTTACGTTTTGTTAGTAGGTAAAAAATTAGTTAGTAGGTAAAAATTTAAAAATATGAGAATTGGCACAAAAATAAGTAAATTACATAAACTTGTGTTCATAGATGTTTTGTTTCAACAAACTTGTACATTTTCAAAATTTTCAAATGCCAAATAAAAGTTTTACTTGCAGAAATCATTGATACTTAACGTGAGATCTTGTGGTTCTCTCGTTAATTAAATTAAACCACTACTCATAAGTCATAAGATATATCTGTTAAATATATATCTGTCAAATATGGTACACAGAGATGACCCTCAAAATGACCCTCCTGAACATTTTACATTTTGTCAGTTGGTCACTTTCTCCTGTACGACTACGATATACCTCTTGCAATGACCGATGTCCTCATCCGCAGGGAGACGTTCCCGCTCACCGCCCTGCCGGACGACGACCGGCCGCCCTACCTGGCGCTGGCGCGCTGGACGCCGCGCGGCCACGGGCTGGTCACGGTGCTGGACTACGACATCTACTTCCGCCCCGCGCCGCGCTCCTCCACGGGCTACCGCGTCACGGCCACGGCGGTGCCCGGGGTCGTGTACAACGGGGTGCCCGACTGGCTCTACGAAGGTTGGTTGCCTTGCAATACAGCCCCTTGACCACCAAATCAGATATCGCTCATTCGGTGCAACAATTTTATTTATTTTATCTATTTATTTCAAAAACATATTGTGATTGATAACCACACTACTGATTTTTTTGGAAAACGTAGATCTATGATCAATCTCACGACGCAGTACGAGTTCATATCGATCGTTGTGATTGTACGCTAATATAAATAAAACAATTCACCAAATTAGGTTATATTGGTTGATAGAAACGAAAAATAAACGAATCGCTCGATTGGCGAACTAATCTGATAAAACGATCCATATTATTATTATTTTTTATTTATTTCAAAACTTATTACATACATAAATCATATATACATATAATATTCCCGATGAGTAATTTCTATTTCTCATTTTGGGACATAGGATTAAGGTTGACAAGACTGGAATAATAAAGTTTTTTTTAAATAACCAAAACTAATATTCATACATGGCAAAATATAAAAACAATAAACAGGTAAAATAAATAGGCACAAGAAGCATATTTAAAAGAAATAAATGAGAAAACATAGGGTAAGAAGCATATTTAAAATAAACAAATGAGAAAATATAAAAAACATAAGGTAAAAACAAAATTAGTAAATATGACTAATCACTACATTTAAGTACCTAAATAATGAATAATGAAGTAATTAAACTTTTTTCAACAAGTTAAATTTGCCAAAATGTGCGGAAAGACTATTTACATGGGGAGAAACATTGACAGAATTGATTTTGTGGTGAAATGCTGCGAAATGGCGCGAGTGTCATTGTAGAATGGAGTAAAATTGCGCGATATCTGTTGCTACAACGTCTGAATGGCATCTCCTGTAATATTTCTTGTTGCACCAAATGAGCGATATAGGTACTCTAGCGATCTTAAAGTACCGGATCCATCAGATCTGACGTCATGATCTTTAAAGTATCAGATACATTTTGGACAGTACAAGTACGTTAGGAATTCCTTCAAACACCAAATTGCACAAAATTTTTCGATTCACAAAATGTTTTTTTTTCTCAATAAGCTATACATCGATATTTAAAATTAAATGATAATTTTTAGCATACAATTAGTTATATTATTACAACAAATTGAAATTAACACTTAAAGAAAAACAACTCTAATGGATAGAAGTGAAACATGGAGTTGGCAAACGAAGGATGAAAGTAGACTGAATGCATTCGAAATGCGATCTCTCAGAAGAATATGCGACAAAACGATGTATGATAGATGTGCGAATAGTGAAATAAGGAAGGAATGCAAAGCTGAGATAAGCATTATCGATCAAATTAAGAAAGGTGTGTCGAGATGGTTTGGACATGTAGAACGAATGAGTGAGGAAAGAACGGTAAAACAAATTTATGAGGCGAATGTTAGTGGGAAAAGAAGCAGAGGAAGACCGAGAAAAACATGGCACGATCAGGTATGCCAAATACTTGAAAGTGGTCAGGTTAGGAGTCGTAACAATCGGCGGGTATGTATGAGGAGATGCATGAACGTGGAAGAGGCGAAGAATTTTTGCAAGGACAGAGTGGTGTGGCGCTCTATTCTCTCTGCCTACCCCTGCGGGAAAGCGGCGTGATGGTTAGTTTGTAGTTAGTTTAGAGAAACGAGAAAAAAATTCAATAAACCAAATTTGTTTCCGCGAAAACTAAATTGAGAAATTTTAATTTGTGTACCTTTAAAAAAACACATTATACTTATGAATGGTAAAATAGTTTTTTGTATTATTTTATATATCATAAATATTATTTTATATATTAATGTTCTCCTAAGAATCACACCATATTATTTACTAAGTTTTCTTTGACTCGACAGAGAATTGCATTTCCATATTTTTGATCGGTTATCTGAGCATTTCTCGTACCATGCTCCCTCAATAATGTCGAATCAAAGGGATTTTCACGTTTTATTTTTGGGGAAAAACTCGCATATCGAAATCTTTTATTTTCTTTTTACACCGCTTGTATGTTTCTTGTGTGGTTGGCCTGGGTAAGGTCAGGTTAGGTTAGGTTAGAGTCATTCTTTAGTGTGCAAGAAAAACATGTAAAGATAAAATAATATTCATCTAGGGAAAATACCCCAGTTATCGACACATAAGCAGTGTTGATTTTGTTTTACTTTATATATTGAATGTTTAATTGGCTCTAAATTGCTTAGCTTTTATTTTTACTGAAGAAAAAATGCCTTAAAATACTATTTATGGCAGTTATTGGAACACTAAACAGGCTTTGGTCCGCCTCCGTGGTGTAATGGTCAGCACGCTCGGCTACTGTACTGGAGGTCCCGGGTTCGATTCCAGGGGGGGTCAAATAAATAGAAGTGATTTTTTTACTCTAATATTTATTGAATATCAACCCTGGACTGGTACCTGAAGCGGAGGGCTGATCGCCTTTCCTTCGTGTGTTAACGATCAAGATAACACGGTGTTTATATAATGCAGTGCCCTATGCACCATTGGGGTGCGGATAAGCGTTTGAATTGAAGTAATATAAAAATGCAACACTTTGATTTTCAAAATCATCAGTGACAATAACTGAGACACGGTGTCAACAATTTGCTTGTTTACCCTACTAAAACATTTTTCGATGAAACATGTACATACAATATTCTTCGCAGATCCCAATTTATCATGTTATCAAATTTGCCTCACAAAATGAGGAAATAAAACGCAACAACCAACCAAACGAATTCTATGAATATAAATATATTTACGGCGTCATAATGACGGGGTAAACGGCATATTGGAAAAGCTATTTTTAAACTATCCGTGCTCTGTGCTTGTTTATGAAGAGCAAATAATATTTAATTTCAGCTTCAACATTATGATGATTCTAGCATCATACGATAACTTTATGGGTACATGATTTAGAAATATTGAGTAAATAAATATATTATTAACAAAAGCTTGAGCTACTTTTTAAAAAAAATTGGAAAATTTAATAATTTATGTCTAAATAAAACCGTTATCTTTCAATATTTTTGTCGAGAAATCGATAAATATTTGTCCGCCTCTCGAATATAGTGGTTAACGATATTAGCTTCAAGAGATTGATTCTTCACTTTAAACCCTCATCCGCACCTCAATGGTGCATAGGGCACTCCATCATATAACCGCTGTGTTATCTAGATCGTTAACATATGAAGGAAAGGTGATCATCCCTCCGCTTCAGGTACGAGTCCAGGGTAAAATTGAATAAATATTAGAGTGAAAAAATCATTTATATTTATTTGACCAACCCCCCCCTAGGAATCGAATCCGAGACCTCCAGTACGGTAGTCGAGCGTGCTGACCATTACACTACGGAGGCGGATTATTTAAGGAGCTAAAATAGAAAAGTATTTTATTCAAATTTTATATTGAAAACCGGACTTTGGGCAAAAGCGATAACAACTGTTGCATAGATAAGAACCTCGCCTTAACATTCAATAATATAACAGCATAATCTTCATATTCCGTATCGAACCATTCTGAGTAAAAATAAAAAAATTGGATAATTTTATATCTTCTTCTTCTTCAAACCCTTATCCGCACCCCAATGGTGCATAGGGCACTGCATATAAACGCAGTGTTATCTTGATCGTTAACATATGAAGGAAAGGTGATCGGCCTTCCGCTTCAGGTACCAGTTCAGGGTGATATTGAATAAATATTAGAGTGAAAAAAAATCACTTATATTTATTCGACCCCCCCTGGGAATCGAACCCGGGACCTCCAGAATGGTAGCCGAGCGTGCTGACCATTACACTATGGAGGCGGACAATGCAATTTTATATAGCGCCTTTTTATAAAATACTAAGTCAAAAGTTGTCCCTCATATCATTTTAATGAGCATCGTTTGTTATACCTTCATATATTCACAAACCCTATAAACAGTTGATGGGCTTATGGGTTATACGATGAAAAAAGAGATTAAGCTTGTCCTCACCCCTTGTAACCTAACCTCATCCAGTTAAAAACAAATATTTTCTAATAAATTTCAATCGCTCTGTATTCTATGTGCATTAATTCGATATAAACGCAGACCGTTTAACGAAATTTCCGACGACAATAAGTGCAAATTTGCAATCAGTCTATATTTCTTGCAATTGATCTATGCTTTTTTAGCAATGAAAATTGGTCTCATACTAAGTTTTCGTTTTCAGTTCGAATAATTGCTATGTATTTAACTGTTTTTTATTTCTAGCCCTCATTAGATTTTAATAAATATATTTTTCTAAAAATGTTAAACACACCCGTTAAAATATCTATGCTAAAAATTGCGAAAATGTATGGCAAAATGACAGATCGAGAACGAGACATTATAAGGTTGTTTTTCGAAAACTGCTTTTAGTTTCGTTAAATAATCTTTAACAGCTCATACAGAATAGACCCGATAGTATCTCAACACACGTGTGTTTCGGAATGTATGCACGTTATAAAGAGATATATTGTAAGCGAAACATTCAAAAATACTGTAGTCATCATTTCATATTAAAGAGATGTATCCGGATAACATAGAACGTGACAGGTAACGTCTTACTTAATTCGCTGTCGAGTTTCCAGGCTTTTGTACTTTCACACATCCGCCTTCGCTAACTTTGCGCACAGAACAGCTGTCAGATACAAGTTAGTGGAATTAATGTTTGGTAAATCCTTCACCGATATTCTGCGACCCTGGTGCTTAATATGAAGTAAAATGTGTGAATTTCCTGAGAAATTTAAGGTTATATAATTTAATTCCTTTTGATTTCTACCCCAGTCTTAGTAAAAACGTGGTTTCTATTACATTATATAAAGTGGTCAGGTTAGGAGTCGTAACAATCAGCGGGTATGTATGAGGAGATGCATGAACGTGGAAGAGGCGAAGAATGTTTGCAAAGACAGAGTGGTGTGGCGTTCTATTCTCTCTGCCTACCCCTGCGGGGAAGCGGCGTGATGGTTAGTTAGTTAGTTAGTTTTAAAATCATTATTAGTGGGAACATAGACAATAGGGGGGAGGAGGGTTTAGTCATTGTCAAATTGTCAAATTATGGGTTTATTTATATTAAAATTTTTATGAATTTCTATTGTTTCAAAATGTTGCTGTTTATGACTTTTCGTATTTATAATTTTTAGGATTTCTATGTTTTTCTTGTTATATTTATGATTTTATGAAATATTTTCAGGTGTATTTGTTAATTTAATTAAATTAATAAAAACATCTGAAAATTTTTAAAATGTGGTAATTTTAAACACAAGCAACAAAAAACTTGGAATTAGAGTAGGTACTCGTATAGCGAAAAATATACAATATATAAAATATACCTAATTCTGATGAATCAAGATTGGCTTCTAAAATATTCATCTCGAACTGATTCTCAGACGGAATTATTTAAAAAGGATTATTTCGCCTCAAAGGTGTGTTTAAATAATCAAATAAAGGGAATTTGAAATTAAATTAGATCTCAAATAGGGGATTCATCTAAGAAGAGAACGAAACTTAATTAACCAACTCAAATCCACAGAAAGCTTTTTCTTCGCTTTCTTTCTGATTGAAAATAGAGGCACCAGTTTTTGGAAACGTTATGGATCTTGTTGGTGATTTTCCATTTACCATTTTTGACATCTAAATAAAGTTTTTTTTTTAAAGGAATAACCCGCAAAGCCTCTACTTTTAGAGGCTTGTTTGCAGGTAGGATAGTAAGGATAGGGACGGGAAAAATACATCACAAATACCCAGACTAATTGAAAATAAAACTTTCTAAAATTTATTTTGCACTTGGCGGTAATCGAACTCGCGACACCATTTTCGCAGTCGAGCGTCTACCCAACTACGTCACGACGCCAGATGAAGAAGAAT
Organism: Brachycentrus maculatus; assembly: GCF_059751285.1. NCBI lineage: Eukaryota > Metazoa > Arthropoda > Insecta > Trichoptera > Brachycentridae > Brachycentrus > Brachycentrus maculatus. The sequence continues at coordinate 1,276,223 of NW_028280889.1, forward strand.
ATGAAAGATTGGTATTTACTGAGCTTACGATCTGTCATAGACTGGTTAAGTAATCACATTACACACGTGCAACATTCACCATTCTATACCCATGATTGATAACCACACAACTGACTTTTTTGGAAAAAGTAGACCTATGATCAATCTCATGACGCAGTACATATCGATCGTGATTGTACGCTAATATAAATGAATTAATTCACAAAATTAGGTCATGGTGGTTTATAGAAACGAAAAATAAACGAAACGCTCGATTGGCGAACAAATCTGATATAACGATCCATGTTATGCTGTTCAATCTGTAGTAGGAAGTAGTATAGAAGTGGAACTCCCGAGCGGTGGCTCTAATGATGACCGCATGGTTGGTCCAATAAAGAAATAATATCTTGTTCAATTTCACACGTTGTTAGGCAATATTCTCAACTTATCAAACAAACGGAAATGGGTAACGAGCAAAGTTTCTCATCTGACTTACAGCCTCTATTTTCACATTACGCTATCTAGAGAATATAACCAAACTTTTACATATGTAACACATATATAATACATATCGCTCACTCCTTTCAAGAACGTCGTACAAAAAACTTGATTTTTCAGTAGAATGTTTTTAAAGTTTAAAAATATAAAACAATGTATTATATTAAAAATAAATATCAAGCCACTTATTGAACTTTTTACTGTGCAACAGATCTTTTTAGGTAAAACGTGAAGGTTTTTTCTCCATTTGAAAAATATTTTGTTTATTAAAAAAAAATTAAACAACACCCTTTCTTCAAAATGCAAAAACAACATTTTCTGCCGTATAGCGGGTAAATATTAAGTTAAAAATGTGCCTCTTTTGCTGGGATGTAGTACATTTTCTGGGCATTCCGAAAACATGCACAACTGAAAATTGACGATTTTTGATTTATGACGTTCTTGAATGGAGTGAGCGATATGTTTAAATTTGGATATACACGTATGAACATACCTGCCGATTATTCCGATTCCTGACCAGACCACGTCGAAGTATTTAACCTACTTGAACATCTTCACGTTTTACCTAAAAAGATCCGTTACACAGTAAAAAGTTTAAAAAGTGGCTTGATATTTATTTTTAATACATTGTGTTATATTTTTAAACTTTTAAAATGTTCTACTAAAAAATCAAGTTGTTTTATTTATGACGTTCTTGGAAGGAGTGAGCGATATCCTTTTGGATGAATTTGAATGCACGAATGAGACGAGGAATGTTTGCATGAGACAGGTAAGGGGCGTTCTATTCTTTCTACCTACACCTGCGGAGAAACGGTGTGATTAGTTGATTTGTTTTATAAACTTAATCTCAAAGTAAGATATTTCAACCGTTTGATATTTCTCTTGCACAGAGGAGGTGATCCAGTCCAACTCGGCGCTGTGGATGTCCAAGGACGGGCACATGATGCTGTACGCCACGTTCAACGACTCGTTGGTGGAGGAGCAGCGCTTCCCGTGGTACGGCGGCGGCGAGGCGGACACCTCGGGCGGCTACCTGTATCCCGAGATCCGGTCCCTGCGGTACCCCAAGCCCGGCACGCCCAACCCCGTGGTGACGCTCACCGTGGCCGACCTGGCCGACCCCAAGAACATCCGGACGCGCACTCTCAAGCCGCCGCCGGCCCTCGGAGGAGATGGGTAAATACCAACACTCTTCTTTTATCTGTTTAAGTTAGAGAACAGACTAAATGTTGAATTGTTGGGTAATACATCCAAAATAAACAAAGTTTGTTGGATTAAATTCTACATTTATTTATGTATTTGGTAAAACGTGACGCGTTTCGTCTTCTTAGGACATTATCAAACACTGACTAAAAATATTTACAAAATGTCCTTATATACTAAAAATAATTGCTATTATTAGATCTAGGAGTACATATAATGGTGGGTATTTCGGTGGGTAATGTGGTTACAATAAATACACCAAATGTTGCCATCCTCCCAATACCAAAAACCTTTGAATTTACTTTTGCATATTTTTTTTTTACAAAAGTTTGAGTATTATTAGGATATAACCACTCATAAAAATAAAACTCGAAAAAGTGAATTATTCAAGTGTTTAATTTTAAAAAAAATTATCATGTCATTCCACAAAGTTAATGCCGAATCAATAAATCATATAACCACTCACTGAGATTTTTTGTGTACCGGTTTCGAGACGTACCCGTCTCTTCATCAGGATAATAAAACAGTATGCAAACAATACTACACGTCACTACCATAGCATTGCATCACAGTAAACAGATTACTTCATTAATAAAAGTTTTATAAAATGCATTTTTTTCTTTATTTTAAATTATTTTGCATTATACAAACATGACAAATTCAACATTTTGAGTGTGTCCAAATACTTGTTCACAAAATCTGGATTATCTATAAATATAATTATCTATCTTTTATTGAACAAGTATTTGGACACACTCAAAATGTTGTAAATAAATTATCTGGTCAAATTATAAGCTTAATAATAAAAATGAAAATGGTATTTTCTGGCGTTTCTCATGTGTGTGATTATAATCCAGGATTCGGATCTCACATACTAATATAAGAGTTTCTGCTTAATAAAAAAGCTTCTTTACATCTCACCAATAGATGTCTCTAGTGAAGTTCTAGTGATTCATGAACAAGGTTTCTAAATTGTTTCATATATATAGAACTTCCAAGAATTTGAGTAGTGTGGTTGTCAATAATGGGTAGAATTGGTGAATGTTACACGTGTGTAAAGTGATCACTTAAACCAGCCTATGACGGTCGTAAGCCCCGTAAATGCCCAGACTTCCATATTCTTCTTCATCTTTGATGAGATGTCAAAAAATAATATGACAAATTCAAATACCAAAAATTTTGAATAAAATATAAATACAAAAAAAGATCCCACAAAGGCATGGAATGTGTGTGGGTTTACAATATAATTTAGGTCATAGTAAAGGGTATAAGGGTATAGGCATTGATGATATGTTCTTTACAACATAAAGATATCGTTATTAAATGATAAAACTGGCTTCATTTTAAATGTTACACATTCGTATCAATTCACTCCACAGTGTTTACTCAAAGTTATCTTATGTACTAACGTTCTCGTCTAAGTTAGCAGTCGTTGGTAGTATGTGCTGAACAATATATCATGTTCGTTGTTCTATTTCAGTGACCATTACTTCACATCGGCCCAGTGGATCTCTCTGACTGAAGTGTGTGTGGTGTGGCTCAACAGGCCACAGAACCTATCTCTGGTCACAGTGTGCAAGAGCCCCATGTGGTTTTGCATAGAGGTAAGTCTACTGAATGATATTTTTTTTTAATTTCTTTTTTAATCCTGTAAGTACCTAATAAAGTAAAAACGTATTATATTTTCAGTGAAAAATATCGCGTTTGGTTTTTATTTATTTTAAACACGACTCGTTTATTTTACATATTTTTGGTACACAAAGCTCTGATATTAATTTCCATTTATCGATATGTGTAGGATGTTATAGTTGCTGAATATAAATACATGTAGTTTACAACATTTTGAGTGTTTCCAAATACTTCACAAAATCTGGATTATCTCCAATTACAGGGAGTTATTTTCACATTATTTTTTGACATCTCATCAAATCAGCCTAAATCAGTCGTCAGCCCCGTAAATGCCCAGACTTCCATATTCTTCTTCATCTTTGATGAGATGTCAAAAAATAATATAAATAATTTATTTATAATCGTCGATCACAAATATTATTGGAAAACGTTATGCTAAAACTGTCGTTCACAGTCAATCTGTCATTCACAGACACCCGCAGTTCATCGTAAGCGGCTGATTTTTTCTTCCTCTTCTTCTTTTTTTTCTGCTTGGGTAGGCCTTATGGTCTGTTTTTAAGAGGGATTATCCTCCTGCGATGTTGATTTCCACCTGTCAATCCATCTATTTGGTCTGCCCGGGAGTCATCTACCTTGGGATTGGTCGTGCAATGCAATATGGAGGAGTCTGGATGGTTCCATTCTCTTTTTAATAACGATTTATTTTCAAACGCAACCTCTTCCTGTCATTACATAGCCAGCTGACGACTGTTACATTTTTTTCACATTAGAATACAGATATTGATCAGAATTTTTTTTACATAAGCCAGTAATGTCTATATTTATATATATATTCCCTTCGTACAAAAATACACTTCGTCCTCTGTTTATACACCTAATGTAACTTTTTATATTTGTGTAATTATTAAGAAAAAACGTGGATGTTTTGATTTTTTAAATTATTAGATAGACATAAAAGTGTCAGGTTGTGGTCCCGTGGTTAGTATCACGGAATCTTGAGTTAGAGTTTTTGGGTTTGAACCCGCTCTACCACAATTTGATACCTATTTTGTAATAATGTAATAATGAGTCACTTAGTCTCACAGAAATTGTATGAAATTGAAGTATTTTTGCAAATAAAAAACAAACATAAATATTTCTTTACAACATTTTGAGTGTGTCCAAATACTTGTTCACAAATCTGGTTTATCTACGATTATAGGAGTTATTTTCATATTATTTTTTTGACATCTCATCAAAGATGAAGAAGAATATGGAAGTCTGGGCATTTACGGGGCTGACGACCATCTCCATATTCCTCTTCGTATTTGATGAGATGTCAAAAAATAATATGAAAATAACTCCTGTAATTGGAGTTAATCCAGATTTGTGAACAAGTATTTGGACACACTCAAAATGTTGTAAGGGTAGTATTGTTTGCATGCTGTGGTAGTAATTGTCCCAATGAAGAGATGGGTACGTCTCGAAACTGGTAGACATAAAAATCTCGGTGAGTGGTTAAATACTAATATAATATTAATAACATTTTTGTAAAGTGAAATATTTATGCTTACATGTTTGAGAAATGTAATGAAATAATATGATAAATATTTCTCTTAAAAAAAATTAAGACATTTTTTAAATATTATTCGGTAATACAAAATGTATAATTTGTCAGATTCCCACTTACTCATACATACTTTCCATTTGCGAACAAATCCTTCCTAACACAGAAATACCCCACAAAACCACTGCTAAAAACAATAACAAAAACTCCCAACAACAAAATATTACCACGCAGAACTCAGTGTAATATTTCTGGATTTTTTTATTGTAATTTGCGAGCCCATCCCCTCCCCTTAAGACTGTTGTATCTCATCCCTTTCTACTCTAACCCCATTCTTTCTTCTTCCCCCACCGACGCATCTTGTCGGGAATAATTTGAGTCTTTTGATTCTAAAAGTCGGTGGCTCCATTTTTAGAAATCTTTAGTGAATTACACAAATATAAATGTAATGCGATTTTCTTCATTTACAACATATCGTGGGTATACTGGCAAAAAATCTCTATAATCTCTGTTATTTAAAGCTTTAAGCCTGAATAAAATACTTGCTATTAAACTTAAATTTGTCACGTTGGTGGTCCCGTGGTTAGTGTCGCGGACTCTTAAGTCAGAGTTTCTCGGTTCTAATCTAGTCACTAGTACGTAACAATTTTTTTTATTTATTAATTTGGCGTTTAATTTGTAGAACTCCATTTTAATTTATTTATTAATTTTTAAATCAAACACAGATTTTTTGAGTCTGCTTTGTTGTATTTTGTTCTTAAAACAAACACATAAAAATTTATATTGTGACAATTGTTTCGCCTAGTTATGGCATTTTCAAACGAATGTCGATTTTTTTAATGTGTTTTTTTAAACAATGAAATACAACTTATTAGACTCATAAAACTTGTGTTTGATTTAACAATTAATACATAAAATAAAATAAAAACATATTTTTGTTAATTTTTGGAGTTAACAAGTTCTGAAATTGTCGCACTCATTTGGAAAATAAATTTAGAATATACAAAGGAAACGGCGGACCGTGGATTAGAGGGAGTATAATGTTTCTCTGATTCTTTTTGTTTGCCTTTTTTCCTGAAAAATGATTTTTGCTCAAAAGATAATATTCTGGCGATTAACTTGAATGATAACGTTAAAAAATGAGAATTAAAAGATCATTTTTCATCCAAATTTATTCTTATCTTAATTCAATTTTGCTTTATGTAAAGTTCGAGTTGCGTGATCCCGTAATTATAATTGCAAACCCTACAAGAACACATTTTTAATTTGGTTATATTATCGCTTACGTTTACATTGTAATGAAAATTAAGTGGAGAGATGAAAATTAACATTTTTCAATTTTCTTTCTGTGTTCCTGAAATTTTATAAACTTCTTCAAAAAACCCTTATCCACACCCCAATGGTGCATAGGGCACTGCATCATGTAAACGCAGTATTGTCTTCACCATTAACGCATGAAGAAACGGTGATCAGCCCTCCGCTTCAGGTACCAGCCCAGGGTAGTATGGAATAAATACTAGAGTGAAAAAATCACTTATATTTATTTGACCCCTCCCCCCAGGGAATCGAACCCGGGACCTCCAGAACGGTAGCTGAGCGTGCTGATCATTACATTATGAAGGCGCGGTTTATTTATAATCTAGTGTTCAAAAAAATACTTAAAAGACCTTGCAAATTTATTTTCAAATACGAGAATATTTATTTTATTATTAACCTCTCAATTTCCATGTAATTTAACCAATTGCGTTTTACCAAAAACCTTATTTTTCGGAGTTGGCAAAAGATGGATGAAAGTAGACTAAATGCAGTCGGAATGTGTTCTAATAGATGAACGTGCTGCAAGACATTGTACGATAGATTCGAATGGTGATAAAAGTAAAAAATGCGAGGTTGACAAAAGCATTATCGATAAAATTAAGAAAGGTGTGTTGAGATGATTTGGACATGTGAATCGAATGTGTGGAGAAAGAATGGTAAAATAAATTTATAAGTCGAATGTTGTTGGTAATAGAAGCAGAGAAAGGGACGGAAAGACAGAATAGAACGCCAACCGATCTGTCTTTGCACACATTCTTCGCTTCTTCCACATTCATGCATCTTCTCATACATTCACGCCGATTATCCGACTCCTATCTACACTTTCAAGTATTTGAAATATCGCTCACTCCTTTCAACAACGTCAAATATCAAAAAACTTGATTTTTCAGGAGATCGTTTTTAAAGTTTAAAAATATAATAAAATGTTTTGAAAATAAATATCAAGCCACTTATTTAACTTTTTACTGTGCAACAGATCTTTTTAGGTAAAACCTGAATGTTTTTTCTCCATTTGAAAAATATTTAGTAAATTTAAAAAAATAATTGAACAATACCTTTTCCTTAAAATGCAAAAACAACACTTTCTGCCCTTAGCGGGTAAACATTAAGTTTAAATATGCCGCTTTTTTGGGATAAAGTACATTTTCTGGGCATTACGAAAACGTGCACAACTGAATTGATGATTTTTTTTTATATATAACGTTGTTGAAAGGAGAGAGCGATATGTGATAATGTCAAGTTTTCTGAGTGGTCTAAGGGATACAAATAAGGAACATCTGCTAGAATGATCCTTGCATCGCTTAAAAACGTAGGTTTTTTTCTAAATCATGAATTTACTAAGACAAACCGAACATTACAAACCTGGCGTTTACTACAATATAATAGATTTTGAGGAAAGAGTTGATATATTGTATTGTCAGCCTCCGTATTGTAATGGTTAGCGTGTTTAGCTACCGTGCTGGAGGTCCCAGGTTCGATTCCCAGGGGAGGGGGTGAAAACAAATAAGAGTGAGTAATTCCATATTACCCTGGACAGGTAGGTACTGGTGAGTGAAGCGGAGGGCTGATCACCTTCCTTTCATGTCTTGACGATCAAGATAATAATGCGTTTATGAGATACAGTGCCCTATGCACCATTGGGTTCGGATGAGGGTTAGAAGAAGAATGAAGCTCGTTTTTAAATTTGGACGGAAACTATTGCTGTCCAAATTTAAAAACAAGCTTGGCTCCTTGTAAAATATATTATGCAGGCAGGTATCCGTATTGTATAATATTTTATCTCGCGTTGCTTCTTCTAGGCTCCGTGCGAGAATAAGTGAATAAGGAATGTCCTCTCATCTCGCTGCGATCCTGGCATTTCAATAATGTAAAAGACGAATTCCTCCCTCAGGGCGGCTGGCCCGAGAGGAGATGGCACTTTTATGTACTGTATTTATTCATAAAACATTACATCGTACCTTTTCTACAGGCAACTTTTTACCGTACAAATATGCGAATACAAATATATTGTCTGAAGCTGTAACAGAATTCGGAATGAAAAGGGTTTCCTCAGTGTAATTTTTCTGTTTACTACATACCGCTTCTTCTTCGTCTTCTTCCTGGCTACATCCCAACTTGTCGTCTTTGTAGACTGCTGGGGTCAGCTCTCCTCGACCTCAGGTTGTAGGTCCTTCTGTCATGGACAACGTCACCTAGGCCATGTCTTCGAACCATATTCTAGAACCGAAATTTTGGTCATATATATATATATATATATATATATATATATATATATATATATATATATATATATATATATATATATATATATATATATATATATATATGTATATATATATACATATATATATATATATATATATATATATATATATATATATATATATATATATATATATGTATATATATATATATATACATATATATATATATATATATATATATATATATATATATATATATATATATATATATATATATATATATATATATATATATATATATATATATATATATAGAAATAAATATTATGTAAGATAATACGATCATCTACTTAGAATTTCAGGAAATTAAACTAACTGTAAAAGAAAATTTCAAAGATATTTTTTCAAAGTAATTTAAGTAATATCGTTTGAGGGGATTAATAAAACAACTTGTGTGCTTAAGAACAAGAGCGGAAGCTCTTCCGAAAACGAAATATCTAATTTCCTGTCTATCATTAAAATAAAATAAAGTATCCTGAGTCAATAATAATTATACAAGCAATTCTTGTTTAAAAAAATTGTTTTTATTTATTTAAGAAAAAAAAGATGTGCAGATCTTAAAAAGGAAATTTTCACGTTTTTTTCATTGGCAAATAAAATAATTTAATAAAAATCAAAAGGCAATTGGTAATATTGTTGAAATCCGGAGAGAAAAATGGAGATTTAAACGATTAAACTACTTTAAAAACATTTTTTGACACATCAACATAGATGAAGAAGAATATGGAAGTCTGTTTATTTACAGGCTTATTACCTGTCATAGCTTGATTAAGTGAGCACTTGACACTCGTGTAATATTCACCAATTCTACCTTCGATTGTCAACCACTGTACTAAAAATTTTGGTAAGTATTTACACAGAACGTATTTTTGTTTTGATTCCAAGAATAACGAACAATTTGTCATGTCATCAAGTACGACGTCATTAGTTGTTTCGACCGCAAAAATCAAAATCACTTAACTACCGGTTTCGAGACATACCCTTTTTTACAATACATTTTTAATTTTAAAAGATGTTTGTAAGAATTGTCTTAGTTTATTTTAAATCTTTACCTATTTTTGGCATTTAATTTCTACTTTTATGATGATTGCTTAAGACATACGTTATGGACATATCGCTCACTCCTTTCAAGAACGTCATAAATCAAAAATCGTCAATTTTCAGTTGTCCATGTTTTCGAATGCCCAGAAAATGTACTATATCCCAGCAAAAGAGGCATATTTTTAACTTAATATTTACCCGCTACAGGGCAGAAAGTGTTGTTTTTACATTTTGAATAAAATGTATTGTTTAATTGTTTTTTAAATATACTAAATATTTTTCAAATGGAGAAAAAAACCTTCAGGTTTTACCTAAAAAGATCTGTTGCATAATAAAAAGTTCAATAAGTGGCTTGATACTTATTTTTAATACATTGCATTATATTTTTAAACTTTAATTACGTTCTCCTGAAAAATCAAGTTTTTTGATTTATGACGTTCTTGAAAGGAGTGAGCGATATATTTACTGCATCATATTTATTTTTCAAATCATTACTAGTGATAAAAATTTGGCCAGCCCTGATGTAGAGTATTCCTCAAACGCTTTCGTGATTTCCTTTCAAAGTAGCGGAAGAAAAACATAAAGCAGAATTAAGCAACGATTGGAAAAACCGTTTTTATCTCGACTTCGATAAATCTCCTACGGAAATGTTTCTTCATAAAATCTCTAATGGATTTTGAGTCGAGTATCCATCGATCTATAATTAATATCGCTATTTTTCTTAATTTTCCACTCTCGGTACATTCAAGTGAGGGAAACTTTCCTGTCATTAATTATTTCCTTGGGTTTGATAAATGAATAACGTTCTCCGAATGTTATGGCGAATTACGGAGTCAATATGATGGCGTTTTGTTGCATATTCGCTTCGTCATCTCAAAACTATATTATGTAGTTTCTGTCCATATCTTTGAGACAGACAAATTGAAGAGAAAAATAAGATTTATTTACACAATCTAACTAACTAACCATCGCGCCGCTTAGTGAAATTCTAGTGATTCAATCACAATGCTTCGAAATTGGATTATATATATATATATATATATATATATATATATATATATATATATATATATATATATATATATATATATATATATATATATATATATATATATATATATATATATACATCCAAGAATTTGAGTAGTGCGGTTGTCGATCATGGGTGGAAATAGTGAATGTTACACGTGTGTAAAGTGATTAGTCATTAGTCCCGTAAATGCTCAGACTTCCATATTCTTCTTCATCTTTGTTGAGATTTCAACAAATAATATGAAAAATAACTCCTATAATTCGAGATTATCCAGATTTGTGAACAAGTATTTGCACACACTCAAAATGTTGAAATGATGTTTATTCATAACAGGATGTTTTAATCTGTTTTACATCTTACCGGATTTTTTGCTCGTTATATCCTAAGTTCATTAAATACAGGTCCGTTATATCGAGGTTTTACTGTAATATTTTCATTTATTAAGATAGTGATATAATCCTTTAGCTGTCACCCAAACTGACAGTAAGTGTTAATTTATTACATGTTGCGGTATAGTAAAATTGTTGTTGCTTGTCATTAAATTTGTCAATACTCGTTTATCGCACACCCTCTGACGGGAGAAATTTGAGATAAGGGAGTAGACATTTCCTATCTCGAAATGCTTCCAAACAACCCAGAGACATTATATTCGCTACAAGTATATTCCGCTTACATTGAATGACGTATTAAGGCTATAAGTATGTGGCCGCATTTTCCCCTTCCTCGAGATGTAATATTATTTATTTGTCAGACGGTAAAAGCTTAATTTATAAAGGAAAAACAACTTGGAAAGAATTAAGCTGTATAAAGGAAACGAGGAATTAAGAAGGGGAATGATGACTATCTACATAAACATTATAAGGGTGAGATCTCACGGATAAATTCACTACGCGACTGGCTGCACGCGAAGCCAGACGTATTTAAAAAAAAATACATATTGAAATTAGATTTTTTAAAGAATAGTGGTATTTACTAAGTAAAACTTAAATTAATAATGATATATTTTAATATATTTAGACTAAATCAAAAATACACGAATCGTTCTCATAATTGACAAACACGAAACGTTATTTGATTTTTCCTCTTCTCAAATACAAAAAGCACTTTTATAGCGTTAAAATCACTTTGAAACGGGGAAACAGCTTCCGGCGTGCTCGTTTTATCGAGTGATTTCAGACATTTAAAGCATATTTCACGGTAAATAAACGTACATTCAAGGGCTGTTTTCCTTCCTCTTTTCTTCCTCCTTTCCTTCTCTCTTCCAAAACGATAAATAAATATTTACGCGGTGTTTTTTAATTAATCTTACGGTGAAGGAGGGTTTAAAACATGCGTCAAGCTTCTATCTGATCAAATACGAAATTCCCATCAAGCTGACATCGCGTCGTCATATTGAAAGTATGCTGATTTATTGAGCCACTAAGCTCAATGAAAAGCTTCTTTTTACCTCACTAATAGATGTCTCTAGCTCTAGTGATTCAAGAACAATGTTTCAAAATTGGTTCATATATAATATATACAACTTCCAAGAATTTGAGTAGTGTGGTTGTCAATAATGGTTAGAATTGGTGAATGTTACACGTGTGATCACTTAAACCAGCCTATGACGGTCGTGGTAATATTTTGTTGTTGGGAGTTTTTTTGTTTTTGTTTTTAGCAGTGGTTTTGTGGGGTATTTCTGTGTTAGGAAGGATTTGTTTGCAAATGGAAAGTATGTATATTTATCATATTATTTTTTGACATCTCATCAAATACGAAGAAGAATATGAAGACGGTCGTCAGCCCCGTAAATGCCCAGACTTCCATATTCTTCTTCATCTTTGATGAGATGTAAAAAATAATATGAAAGTATGCGTTTGCTTGGATTTTTATGTCATTTAAAAATATTGGATGTTAAATTATATTGATTTTAAATTTATATTTTACTTGGTAAATAATTACATTTCTTAAAATCTATTGTGACTCGTGCTTCGATGTATTTCACATCATTTTCAAACACCGTATGTGAAGCTTAGTCGTAATTTCTAAGTTTCTTTTATTTTTATTAATGTGAACATAGACAATAAGGGGGGTGGGTGTAGTCATTGTCATATTATCAATTATGCGTTTAATATTATTTTTATTTTAAAGAATTTTTATTGTTGCAGTTTATGACTTTTCGGATTCATATTTTTAAAGATTACTACATTCTATTATATTATATTATATATTATATTAAATTATTATCAAAAGAGTTCGATATTATTTTTAATCATAATTCATGTTCTCGAATTTTATGGAAGTCATACCAGAATTACCTGATGCGCGGTATCTAAGTCATTTTATTTTAAGAAATAGTGGGTTTTCCCATGTAAAAGTAAAATTAAAAATGGACAGATATAACTACAAAGTGACTAATAAATCAACGAAATTATATCGAGTTTGCGACTGTTTTTGAAATCATTACTTAGAAACAAGAAGGTTTAAATCACGAGGAACTTCTTCACTCGGACCCGTATGGTTTTCCTCCCCCCAGGTAATATTTACTCGAGCAAACGTAAATAGGTACCTACTGGATTAAAATGGCTGGTACCTACACTTAATAGGTAGTTATCGTTCGTTCGTAAAACTTAATGGAGCTTACTTGCGCTAATGATCTGTTATTTAGGCAAGTTAGTGTTCCGGGTGATTATTTTTGTTTAGTAAACATCAAATATTCACACAATTAAGTTTTGCTTAACGATGGTGTACGTTGTAATAATATGTCACAGACATATCCGATTATAATAATAACAGATTCTGACATAAATACTCACAAACAGACAAACTTCACTCCCAAATAAACTGGTAGATGTTGCATGTTATATTAGACGTAATATGTACGAGGAGAGGTTGGAAAATTCTCTCCATGACAAGAAAATTAACGAATTTTAATAAATCCACTGAATAAATAAGATTTAAGTTTTGTACCTACATTTCTTGGTGGAACTGCATTTTATAGAATAAAATAACAACTATTATTAGTTTTTTCCAACTTTAATTTTATTTGAGCAGTCACCGGGTTTCGTCGGAACCGACATCATCAGACTGGCGTTGTCGGATACGACGAAACCCGGTTGCTGGTCAAATAAAATTAATGTGGAAAAAACTACATGGCTGTTATTTTATTATATTTTATCATAAATGTATCATCTGACATTTCTTTTGAAATGACTACCGGAATTTTACCATCCGGGAGTCCAGTTTTGAAAAATGAAAGCGACTGCGACAGTTAACGGTGATCGAATCCGAAGAAAGATGGACAAAAGCACAAGTCAATCCAAGTCAATCATAGTTTTATCACACTAACTGAAGTGCCGGACTGTGAAATTCCGTGTGGCGCTGTTAGAGTCCCTACACACTGTCTATGCGCGTGTTGCAGTCGCAGCGCGCGTCGGGCGACGGGCGCGGCTGGGCCGAGGCGCCGGCGGCGCCGCTGTTCGCGGCGGACGGCGCGGCCTACGCGGTGACGGGCGCCGTGCGCGACGGGCCGGCGGGCCACTACCGGCACGTGCTGCACGCGGCCGGCCCGGCGCCCGCGCGCCGCCTGCTGCCGCTCACGCACGGCCGCTTCGAGGTGGCGCGCCTGCTGGCCTGGGACCACGACACGGACATGATGTGAGTCTACTCTAACCTCCCTCTAGCTTCTTGTAACGTTTTCATCCTTAACTTCTAAAGGAAATTGTTTGAAAGCTGTCCCACCGCATGCCCAGATCTGATACAGAAGCATCTAGGCTTCCTGACAGATCTGATCTTGCTAAGAATTTTTTTTTAACTAAGTTGCGAAATTTATTGAAATTGTGAAACAATTTAAAATTGTATCCCGATTTTACTTTGAATTTACATTTAAAAGCTTTCAATATACCTGTCACTGCCTCTAAATAAATACAAGATTCTAAGTCCATCACCAAATTTTCTAGAAGTACCCCAGTGTAGGCAGTGAAAGGGGTTAGTGTTTAGTTCAATTAGTCAGCTAGATCCGATTCTAACTCGACGTTGGCCGGTACACAGACGCCCACAAACCCGACCAGCACAGCAGACAGACACGGAACAGTGCAAAGACATTTACAGAGAAATGTACGGTGAAATTTATATTGTTTCACATTTTCAATAAATTTCACAACTAAGTTTTAAAAAAATTGCTTAGCAAGAGCAGATCTGTGTAAACTGTGTACCTTCGAGTTAAGCTTAGACTATGATATTCTCTGCGTTAATCTAACCATGATGTTTGTGTGAAAGCACTAAAATAAAAAGTATATAAGCTGGTTCATTAATATGTTTAATCCTAGTGCATAATTAACCTCGGCTCGTAACGCATGTTTGTGCTGAAACCTTTAGTACATGTTGGTCTTCGGGTCGACCAAAAATCGCATGTGTTAAACATTTTGTGTAGTTTAAGGGTGAAGACTGACCGGAGCATTTCGTCGTAACGTAACATGTTACGATGCGAGCATTCAGGCAGTCAGTACAGCGAGCCGAGCGCTCCATCCATAGTTTCGGATGCTCGCTGATGCTCGCCGCGAGCAATGTTCCGACGTTGTGTTACGACGAAATGCTCCAGTCAGTAAGTGTGTAAATGGTGCTATGGTGGTGAAGGGTGGTATTGATTGCATGCTGTGTTAGTGATTGTCCTGACGAAGAGACGGGTACGTCTCGAAACCGTTAGACATAACAATCTCGGTGAGTGGTTGTACAATAATATTTTTAACATTTTTGTAAAAAAAATAATTAAAATAAAATCATTTGATTGTATTGAATTCTCCTTCCTGCTAAATCTATTATTTTTTATCACACCCTTTTTTTAAATCTCTGAATATTTTTTAATAGTTTTATAACATAAATGTGGAATTGTTTAATTGGCTCTATTTTTAACGTAACTATTTTTTGTTAATGTAATGTAATGTTTATTATTGTTAATGTAACTATTGTATATTATATCATTTTTTAATTAAAATAAAATTCCAGCTACTACCTGGGCATCCCGGAGGGCCGGCCGAGCGAGCTGCACCTGTACAGGGTGGCGGCGTCGCCCGCGCGGGCCGGCGCGCCCCCCAAGGCTCCGCAGTGCCTGACGTGCGGCTCCGCGGGCGCGACCCCCAGCGCTCCGCCGCCGCCGCGCACGCGCTGGGACGGCGACGCGGCCGACCGGGACAAGGACGAGTGGGACGCGGAGGAGGAGGAGCAGCCCACGGAGCCGCCGGCCGTCCCGAAGAAGAAGAAGGAGAAGCAACCTGGTAAGAGAAACGGAATCTGGTAATGGAATAAAAAAAAGATCTGTTTTCAATTGGTCTGGGTGTTCGTGATATATTTTTCACATTTATCTTCCCTATCCTTACTATCTTACCTGCAGATAAGCCTCAAATGTAGAGGCTTTGTAGGTTATTACTTTAAAAAAGGAGTTGATGTGATTAAAAAAAGGCGTCGTTGATTATCCACAGACCCATATATTAAGGTAGGTACCTTTTTATTTACATAGAAATAACTAATTCATTTCATGTGTACACAAAAAATAATTTAAAAATATATATATTTTTTAATTGTATGGCTTTTCAATCCATTATTCGTCATATCTTAGTCAATATACTAAAATATAATGTGATTACTTCCTTACCCGCAGAGTCTTGGGGCCCGCAGCCTTGCCTGTATCACAACGCGTGGTTCAGCCCCACGGCGGCGTACTACGTGCTGGAGTGCCTCGGGCCCGGCGTGCCGAGGGCGGAGCTCCGGGCCGCGAGACATCCCATCCCTAAACTGGTCATGCACCTGCAGAACAACACAGAACTCCAGGTTGGTATTATGTAGCCTTGCTACAATGAACAGTGTCCAGGATTGCGATTACAGTTTAATGGAATCGCAACAACAGATCTTAATGAGCAAAACGAAAAAGAGAGAAAGGGTACTTATATGTTGGTGACATTATATGTTCTTAGTTCAGAACAAAAACAAAAAAACCTTAATTAAAACTATAGTTTGGAGCATACTGATGTATTGAAGCAAAATATGGACTGTCGGGTAGGCAGAACAGGGTGATTGGAGGCGTTTGAGATGGTAGAAGTGCATGTTGGGGATCCATTGGTCTGAACATGTAAGGAACAACGATGTTTTATACAGGGCTAGGGAGTCTAGATGCTTACTAAACAAAGTAACACAACAGTGAGCCAGATGGATAGGATATAAGACACTCAGGCCTGCTTTTTACGATTGTGGAAGGCATTTGCGAAGGCACGAGCTATGGAGAAAGACCCCGCTTGATCTACATGGACCAAATTATCTCCGAAAGCGCTGTAGCGGCTACCCGACACTGAGTTGAAAAGACAGGTGGAGACTGATCATGAAAGAAGAAAACTAATCATCACACAGATTGTAACTCACCAATAAAAAGTTCAGAGTACAGGCTCTTTCTTGGTGGAGGTTGTCGGGAAAGATGCAGGAATGCGTTAAGGAAGATTCACCATGGTCTCTATTCTAAGTCATAACGAGCGGACGTAAAATAAGAATTTAGTGCTATTTTAACAAGAAAGGACACCTTTTTCATCTGTGTATCCTCATCCAATTTTTTTTTAATTGTTTTTTTCCTTAATAAGTCTATGACTTCCTGTTTCTAGGAGCGAGTGGCTGGAATAGCCCTGCCAGTGACTCGCACGTTCCCAGTACAAGTGTCCGGCGGACATCGGGCACAAGTGCGATTGCTCCTTCCACCTGGACTAAGAGAGGATGAGATCACACGATATCCACTCGTCCTTCACGTGTAAGTTTTTAATAAGCATTTTTAATAAGTCAAAAGTCAAAAATTTCAGAAGATGGTTTCGACCTTGTGAAAGCAGCCGTGTTTAAAAAACTGGTAAAAAGTTGAAAAATTAAAAAATGGGAAATCAAAAATTATAAGTATAAAAACATTAAATATTCGAAAAAATCAATGAAATTATTGAACATGATAATTAATACTAACTGTTTTCTTATAAAACTCCTAACAACTTTCGCTTATACAATGAGAGCTAAAAAAAACTATGTATATAAAAATATATTATTTTTAGAAATAATATATCAATATGATCCACAAAGTTAATGCTTTCAATATTCAAAACATATATATAAAAAACTCAAAAATGATTCAAATTATACAACATTCTCTCTATACGGATAGAAATTATAATAATGAGTGAATATTTTTAGTTAAAGTTCATCATAATTCAATGAAAATAATTAAATAGCTGGTTGATACTTTAATATATTCTTTCTTTACCGAAGACATATTAATGGTAAAAGAAACGTCCATGATCAAGTCATTTATGGTCAGGTTTTGGGCTATTTTTCTCTCTGAATACCCCCTGTTCAACACTGCTTATTGAAATGAGGGAATATCGTCCACTGACGATGGTGCTGGCGTGGCGCAGGTTAATGGTTTTGCATTAAGTGGGGCAATATCCACTGACAATGGTGCTGGCATGGCGCAGGTACGGCGGTCCGGGCAGCCAGCTGGTGACGCAGCGCTGGCGCGTGGACTGGCCCGCCTGGCTGGCGGCCTCGCGGGGCTGCGTGGTGGCGCAGGTAGACGGCAGGGGCACGGCGGGCCAGGGCTACCGGCTGCTGCACGAGGTCTACCAGCGCCTCGGCACCGTCGAGGTGGCCGACCAGCTGGAAGTCACAGAGTGAGCAACCCTTTCAATTATACCATCACCAACTTAGTTTTCAAAAAAAGTTAAAAATTGCTTCGCAAGAGAAAGTCTGCCAAGAAGCCTAGATGCTTCTGTATCAAATCTGGGAATGCAGTGGGACAGCTTTCAATATACCATTACCAACTTATTATCAATCACAATGACAGGCGTCATGGTGTAGTTGGGTAGACAGCGAAACTGACGTCACGGGTTCGATTCCCGTCAGTTGCAAAATATTTTTTTAATCAGTCTGGGTCTTTGTGGTGTATTTTTCACATTTATTTAAATTTAATATTGATACACATTATCCTACAGAGACTGCTGAATCAATTAATGAAATTCATATTCCATTCATTTGTAAATAGTTACAAATCGAGTAAAAAATCATTTTCAATGATCGAAAACTGAAAAATCGGTTTCGATTTAAGCTGGTTTGGAAACCTGATATATAATTATGTCTCATACTAAAGGATGACGATTAAACCAGCCACAAAAACCTCGAAATTGTTTATAAATCTGTTCATTATTCCCCAAGGTACCTTCGAGACTCCCTGCACTTCGTAGACAAGCGTCGTGTGGCCGTGTGGGGCTGGTCGTACGGGGGCTTCGTGGCAGCCCTGGCGCTCGCCAGCCCCCTTGCTGTCTTCCACTGTGGGATCTCTGTAGCCCCCGTCACCAATTGGAGACTCTATGGTAAGACTTTCATGCATTATTCACCTCTTTCCATTTGACTGAGGGTGGCGACTGTTGAACTTGAGAAAACCATTGCTTGTGAACAAGTTTTTTTTTAAATTTTAGATGGGAGTTGCGTTTATTATTTACCTTACAGATTATATACAAGGTTTATAGATCATTAAGTAGATTTTTGTTTCTTCTAGCTAGAAAAAATTGTTTTATTTTAGTCAATGTATTCATTTTGTATTATTTATTGATTCGGCATTAACTTTGTGGAATGACATGTAGATTTTTTATTTTTTTATTTAACACTTGTAATAAACCACTTAATGAGTTTTATTTTGTTATACATGACTAGTTTCAAAAACTAATAAATGTTTTCATATACAGGTGAAAATTAAAACTAACAAGCAAAATATATCTAGGGGAATATATTGTATGTAGAGGTTGATAGGGTAATAAATAGTGGGGAGGGGAGTTGAGGGGTGGGACTTTTTGTAAAAGGAAACATAGACGTAATGGTGACGTATTTTGAAACAACATATTATTAATTAAAAAAATAATGATAAATATTCACTTTATGTTATTGCATGACTAGATTCCGCGTACACGGAGCGCTACATGGGCCTGCCCAACGCGACAGGCAACTACCGGGGGTACGCGGAGGCGGACGTCACGAAGCAGGCGGACAACTTGAAGGACAAGCTGTTCTACCTGGTGCACGGAGCTGCCGACGACAACGTGCACCTGCAGCAGAGCCTGCTGCTGGCGCGGGCCCTCGCCAACAAGGGGGCCATCTTCAGGCAGCAGGTGTATACGCTATGCAGAGAGGCTTGAGTTACCTAGCGTCCAAGTAACTCTGAATATCTAGCTACGGCTTTTGTAACATCGCAACCTAACCTAACCTTACCTACGGTAATGTCCAAGTGACTCTACTAAGTGAAATCTACTAAGCTTATGCTACACCGCTTATCGTGGTCCTGCTTAGGCTTAGTCCGCCTCCGGGGTGTAATGGTTAGCGTGTTTGTAGGTCCCGGGTTCGATTCCCAGGAGGAGGTGGTGAAAAAAATATTAGTGGTTTTAAACTCTAATATTTATTTAACAATACCCTGGACTGGTCTCTGAAGCGCAGGAGTCAAACTGCTATTATACAATTCGAACAACTACTTTATAACGTTTTGCCGCACATTAGTCTGAGGGAAAGCATTTTGACTGCATTCAGCTTACTTTCTTCCTTCTTTTGCCAACTATATATATAAAATGAATCTTAAAAATCATTTTATATCTTGAGTAAATGTGAATGCTAATTTTTGACAGTTTAACATGGATGAAGAAGAATATGAAAGTCTGGGTATTTACACGACTTACGAACTCTCATAGGCTGGTTAAGCCTATGACATATTTTCTTCATCATCTATTTCGAAATGAGAGAAGTGGAGTAACCCAGATAATTTGGACTCACTCAAAATGTTGTGAAGTAGATTTTTTAGTCATTATTACTTTCCTTATCTTATAGACATATTTTAATATAAATGTTTGATCATCTTCAGGTGTACCCAGATGAAGGTCACAGCCTCTCCGGAGTGAAGAAGCACCTGTACCGCTCCATGGCTGCCTTTCTTGAGGATTGCTTCCGGAAGCAAGTTCCACCAGAGTCCAAGGCTGGACTCAGAAACGGAGGAGGATCTGAATAGAAACTCTAGCTTACTGAATACAACTCTTCCACAAGTATTTGTTAATAATAATGTTGATTCAAGAGTTCGAGATGATTCCCGGTGATAGAGAATTTGGCAGTATGAATCAGTATTAAGTTGCACACTTGTAACTAAGCCACTAAACTTATTATAATGGATTTTATCCAATTTTGGTTGATTCTCTGGTACATAAACATTTGGGTTATTGAAAATGCATGTAGCAATCTCTGAGTTGCATAATTTCGACATATTTTACATTTTTTAAATCTCAACATATGTTAGATGAGTATGGAAGTCTGGGTAACGACCTGTCCATAGGCTGGTTGAATGATCACTATAATATTCACAATTCTATCCATGCTTGACAACCACCCTATTCAAATCTTGGAAGTCATACTAACTAACTAACCATCACGCCGCTTCCCCGCAGGGGTAGGCAGAGAGAATAGAGCGCCACACCACTCTGTCCTTGCAAACATTCTTCGCCTCTTCCATGTTCATGCATCTCCTCGTACATACCCGCCGAAGTCATACATATACTCGTATATACATATATGAACATCACAATATTGACCTATGACTAAAATTTAACTAGTGTGGTTGTCAATCATGGGTAGAATGGTGAATGTGACTCGTGTGTAAAGTGATTAACCAGCCTATGACACGGTTGTAAGCCCTGTAAATACCCAGACTTATACCCATATTCTACATCTAATGTTTTTATAGACACTGTCTTTCACATGCTAGTTCTCGGCATCATCTATGGCTTAACTTTTGGAAGTCATACATAAAAAATGAATCTCATGAAGTTCCTGATTGACGACACAACAGCCATCTATCATTGGATTCAGAAAGCTTTTCATTTAACCAGCTTCTGACAAATTGTAAACCCTGGAAATATCCACATTTCCATATTCTTCCTTATCTATGTTGAGATGTCAAAAATGTAAAATTAAGTGGAGAAACCCAGATTTGTAAACAAGTGGTTTGAACACACTCAAAATGTTGGCATATTTTCTTGGAAGATCCAATACATATTTTAAAATTAACCCGACATGTTGGATAATTCAAATCGGATCTTCAAAGAAACCAATTAGATTTGAAACAATTTGGAATATTTCAAGTGTACCTTTGTTGTATCTATAAAGCAGCAAATAAATTGTTAGATTGAGATTGTCTACTTTGTCTGGCTTTCTTAGCAGAACTGCATTTTACGAGTATTACAGTAAAGTAAACTCTTAAAACTGTTTCGTCACTTAATTATTTTTAATAAACATTTTAAAATATTTTTATGGTATGTAACTACCAAGGTTCTTATGCATTGGAAATAATTTGAGTTTAATCCTGGTGAAGGCTTCAACGGGCTTCTCTAAAGGACTTAAATACTTGTGAAATAGCTAACCATTGTTTAAGATACTTGTATATTAATTGTCAATACTTAAAATAGACAGTATCCTGACAGTATTGAAAACGCTTTACCAATGAATAAATACGTTTTTGATAGTTAAAATCTATATAAGTATGTAAAATATACTTTGTTCCAAATTCATGTTATTATTTCATGTAAATAGGTTCAGTAGATAATCCACAAGAAATTCCTGTAAAAAATGTATGAAGTCAATCTCTTAGAACAGTATTTCTCAAAGTGGGCGATAACGCCCCCTTGTGAGCGTCCTAGAAGACTTTTACAGGGCATAAGAAGCCCAAAGAGACAGATAGAAGTGCTAGGAAGTAAGATAAATATTTTTATTCCTCCTTTTTTTTCTATGATGGGACATTCTGGCGATTTTATTCTAATTTTGATAGAGGAGCGCCAGACTAAAAAAGTTTGTGAACCTGTGTCTTAGAGAAAAATATTATATATGGATTGCTTAGAATGTTTAGCAAATAAAAACCTATCAGCGGAAGCTAAACTGGCAGTGCACAACGGAGTCCTGGTTCTAACTCTAATGTATGGAAGTGAAACATGGAGTTGGCAAAACAAGGATGAAAGTAGACTGAATGCAGTCGAAATGCGATCTCTCAGAAGAATGTGTGACAAAACGATGTATGATAGATGTTCGAATAGTGAAATAAGGAAGGAATGCAAAGCTGAGATAAGCATTATCGATAAAATTAAGAAAGGTGTGTTGAGATGGTTTGGACATGTAGAACAAATGAGTGAGGAAAGAACAGTAAAACAAATTTATGAAGCGAATGTAATTGGAAAAAGGAGCAGAGGAAGACCGATAAAAACATGGCATGCCAAATACTTGAAAGTGGTCAGGTTAGGAGTCGTAACAATCGGCGGGTATGTATGAGGAGATGCATGAACATGGAAGAGGCGAAGAATGTTTGCAAAGATAGAGTGGTGTGGCGTTCTATTCTCTCTGCCTATCCCTGCGGGAAGCGGCGTGATGGTTAGTTAGTTAGTTTAGAATGTTTAGAGATTGGTAAAATAAACAGATAAATGCATTATTCAGAGAGAAGTTACACAAGTAATGGTTAGTTTGATATTTTACAGGTATTTTAAGTCCTCGGCCCCGGGTCAGTGATAGGAAAATGAATAAATGATATGTTTAAGAAGAACGAATAAAACCCAAGTGCCAAAATATTGTTCCAAAAATCAGTGTTGTGCGTCGGTGTTAACAATTACTATAAGGAACTGTAAATTAACACTCAACTGTACAAAATATTACTTGCAATTAATATAATATAAAGTCTTTACGGTGTATAAGATAAAAATTGAGACCCCCATTCTGTAAATAGAGAAAATAATTTCAAAAATATTTCTGTATGGAAATATTCCTGGAATGGAAAAATCAACTTCTCCATATTTAATGTTTTATTTTCTTTTTGCGGTGTTTTTACAGAATTAAAATTTGTGGATTATTTAACAAACTGCGCAAGTCCCCACTCTGTAAATAACGAAAATAATTTCAAAAATATTTATGTTTTGAATGAAAAAATCAATCTGAGCATATTTAATGTTTTATTTACTTTTTTGCGGTGTTTTTACAGAATTAAAATTTGTGGATTATTTAACAAACTGCGTATTTACCCTAGATTACTAAACTACCATAAAAATTACGACTGCAAAATGACAATTCCTAGAAGAAAAAAAAACAATATTCGCGTCGTTTCTGCGCCCTCTGCTTCAAAGTACCTTCCTAATATCACGTTTTTCATCATTACGTGATCTATTAAACTCAAACAATGGTAATTAAATATGGTATAATTAAAGTTTTTGATTATCTTATCTAGTCCCGTTTTATTTCTAAATTGTAATTTTTACGAATGTTTAGACACAACGTCATTCGTAGGATAGTTTAGTATCTAGGGGTTAATATTATTATGTATTTATTTATCAGAATATAAAATTTCAAACATGTCGCTCAAACTCAGAGTTGTCAGATTTTCAGGAAGCCCTACAACTTTGTAAGGAAGCTCGTCGCCGTACATTTTAGAATAATTTGATGGACTGAAGTCTTGGCAACGCAAGTCTTGCACAACAAGAATCCCAAATCTTTTCGCTGGTATCTACTTAACAATTTTATGTTTTCTTGTAATGCACTCCCAACATGATCAATTTCATAAATTATATTTGGATTTTTTTTTCCTCTTTAATAGTAAAAATATTTATTTTGCGAGAACTATAAGACTATTATGGTAGATATTGCATAAAAACGGGATTACGTCCATGATCATCCATATTTATTTGTATTTCTGTAAAAATAATCGGTGAAAAGTTAATTAAACATTACCTGTGTATCAATTCCATATAAAAGTTAACGTTTAAACTACATATTATAGATAACTTAACTCAAATCGTATTCGCTTCGGAGTATCTTTTAGAAAGCTGTGTATTCCATACCAATTATCTGATAAAATTTCTCACTCTTTGATCAGCTATAGCTGCCATGGGTAAAGTGATCTTATTGGCTAGCAAATAGTGGTCTTAATTTAGCCATGCCCGATGGCATCAAATGATCCTCCACCGGCAGTTAAAAACTGAAGGATGAGATAATCTTTACAAAAAAAAACAGAAACCTATCTTAAAAGATAATCCTTACAAAATACTAGAAAATTGGGAAAAAAATATTTTTCTCTGAATTTAATTACAGCAAAACTCCCTTAATGTAGTAAATATTTTACAAAATTAGAAACCCTTATCCGCACCCCAATGGTGCATAGGGCACTGTGTCATATAAACGCAGTGTTATCTTGATCGTTTACACATGAAGGAAAGGTGATCAGCCCTCCGCTTCAGGTACCAGTCCATGGTAATATTGAATAAATATTACAGTGAAAAAATCACTAATATTTATTTTACCCCCCTTGGGAATCGAACCCGGGACCTCCAAAACGGTAGCCGAGCGTGCTGACCATTACACTACGGAGGCGGACATTTTACAAAATAGAAAATTATAATTTTTTAGTAAAAAATATCAAAGACTTTAAAAATAACGCTAAAGCAAAGTTAAAGTTATCTCTACTACATAATTAACTCGTTAACTTTTAATTTTAGCATAATTTTGCCTCATGTCTTGTTTTTTTATTATTTATTATTATTATTATGTACATATATAGTAATTTTGTGTAAATATATAACTTATTTCTACCCTATTTTAGTGATGTTTCTTAAACTGGAGAACCATAAAAGTTCTACGATGAATGAAATCGAATGATTCAATGGAGGGGATAATTGAGAAAATTAAATTTAAATAAAATCAACTCTTCCATTACGTCTTAAAAATGTAGACGATAATTAGATAAGGTATTTCTTTAGGTGATAATAATTCAATTATTTGTAATAATTATTTCATCTTTCAACATATTAAATTAGTGTATCAATTTATTTTTCTTATCAAAGATGGATAAATCAAAATATTAAAGGATAATTAATTCAATTTAAATAAAATAAGTGAAAATGCGGTATCAAGTATTTCTACGAATTTCTCGGAAAGTCAATTTTTATTATTTTTGAACGAGATAATAATAATTCATGTATGTACCATTTTTTTATTATGAAACTAATATTTTAAAATATCTTTCTTTGTGAATACGTATAAATTTTTTGTACATATTGTAATTAATATCCATGAAAATTGTCGCATGACAATAAAAGTATTTTGCTTTTTTATTTTATTAAAAAACACATCGTATAAAATGTGACAATTACTTCAATTTATAATGCACAATACTATTAATCTCTAAGATGTAAATAATATTTTAAAAAAAGGTTTGTTTGAAAATTATAATTATTTTAATAGTTTAGTGTAAATATGAAATATATAAATATGTACATTTTTAATTCTAAGGGTCCAAAAGTATCATTACTTAAACAATTGTTTCGCATTTCCATAAAATTTAACTTAAGTTATGAAAATACTACGAAGTTATTGAAACTTCATTGTGTAATCAGTACTAAAGAAGAGCCATAATAATGTATGGAATTTATTATTTATTTATTTATCAATTTGTTTTTTTTCGGATTAATAAGAGAATGCGATAATATTTTTTATATATAAAGTATCCTTTGTTTTAAAGTTATTAAATATATTAAAGAAACAAAGAGAGAAAAATCATTATGGTAATTAATTAATCCGACCATAGAGGAAAATCATGCCAGGATTGTAGCCCCTGGGATATGAGCAACAGAGGATCTGTCCTTAGATGCCTTGTCAGGTACTTTTTCTACTAAGCTATCCAGCATGTATTATCCAAACCAAGAATTAAGGGAAGCCAATTGCGAAGTAAATTTTCAACACCCTCTAGCATCAACTACGGAAGCCATCAACCTTACCCAGGATTCAGAGGTCCCTGATCCTGGCGTTTCTTATTCTATCTCGAAGACTCTTGCCTGATATGCTTATATCTGGTTATATGCAGTAACTGGTAATATCGTTAATCTTTTTTATTATTTGATTTTATTTTATTGATGTCGAAAATTTAACTTATGATAAAAGAAATAATATTTCGATTTATACCACAATCGATTGGACTGCAATCCAATGGGAATACTAGAAATTTTCTGTGGCATGATAAGTTGTTATTCAAATGGTTTTTCTCTCTGCCAAACAATTCTCATATAGAATTTCTTTGCTTGGTTATTTCTTGAAATAAATATATTTTCCTTAGGATTTAACAAATTGAGGATTTGATAAAGTAGACCAACTGTGGAAAGAGAAACCTTCATGTGTCTTGCTGAATCAGCAATAATATACTAACGATCAACTTTAGCGGTTGTTAGGTATAAAAATTACTAAATTAAAAATATAATTAGATGAGATTTTAAAAATACGTGATTCGATCAAATTTGCATGAAATTTATTAGATACTTAAAATAAATATTTTTAAATATGATCAAGCTTGCCTAAATATGTGGTCTGTTGATCAAGGATTGTGCAATTATATTTAACCTCTCAGAGTGCACTGTAAAAAGGGTTTATAGTGACATCTGTGAATTTTTCGCACACAATTACTATGATAGGTCACAAATAAAATGTTAATACAGTTTTTTTTATTATTAAATTGAACATAATAAAAAACATATGGGACGTTATATTGTATTTCATACATGAGGTGTTTTTTTTTATAAATATGTTCATTTTAGTATAACATATACCGCTAGTGTGAATACCTACCAACATATTTTATTATTAAGACTAGAAAGAGCTAACGCTCTTTCTAGTCTTATCTAGACGACTAACGTCGTCAAGTTGGCAACCATACGCGGCGCGCTGTCATAATATACTGAAATTTTCAAAGAATATTTTCAATATTACTTTGAATCATGAGTACTTTGATCATATTTAAAAAAATTTAAACTATTTTTATAAAATACAATGTAACATCCAATTAGTTTGGAAATTGTCCAATTTGATTTGTAAGGCGTCCATTTTGGTTTATAAAATGATCAATTTGAAGTGCAAAACCTGTAATAATAACAGTAACAAAAAAAAGTTTTTTGTTTCGGTTAGACTGATAGTTTTATAGTAAATGAGTAAAACTGGTGTGAATTGATGGCCAATACATTTCTATTCACCCCTCAAATACATTTTTGTTTTCAATAACTCACTTCTCAGATACAGTTATTTCACAAGAACTCGCTCGCGAGAGGTTAAAAGAACTATAAAATTTCTCATTGCAAGGTTGAGACATTTTTTTATAAATCGTATTTTAAGATGTAGGGGTACGCAAATGCAAGAAATTTAAATAAAAACAATGTATGGCCAAATATTAAACGTTTTTGAGATATTTGGAATTAGCGATTTTATGAAAAATACCCATTTTTGGCTATTAGCGACAAAATAAAAAAGGGCTAATTGAATGCCATAAAAATATTTTTATTGCAAGGTGACCTAATAACAAAGCTTAATAAGCAATAAAATACCAAAAAACAGTTATGAATAGATTACTAGGAGTGTTTTTCATTTTAACAATATTTTTTACGTTACTTGCCAAAAAAATCATACGGTTTAAAAAAACAGTAGCACATTAAACATACAAATGATATAAACATCCTTGTTTCATAAGCTTTCCAAAAAGGTATAAAAACCTATATTTTTATTAGAAAAACATATTAAAAACTAATTTTAACTACTACAGTGTCTGGCTACTTCATTCCCTTTCCTTGGATTGTTTCGCTTTTATGTAGTCACCAATTTATCATTCATATCACCCTTCCATACATTGGCAGAAAATCTGCGTTGGGTTGTAGTGCATTTTCTGTATCGGAGATATTATCGAAAGATGTCTCATTCTTGCAACATAAAATGGCTACGTGCCGATTACAGATTTGATATTTGAATTGAAATTTTATTGAAGTCTGCTGGCTGCAGAAAACATTAGAGTATAATCATTATCGGATGTACGATAATTGTAATATGTTTATTGATTGAAAAATATTGTAAACATTCATTTTAGCAAAGCAAAAATTCTAAAATTGTATTTATAAATTGGATCATTCAAGTGACAAGTATTATATATTAAACTTCACAAATTTAGCGATGAATTTAGGAATTCTGTAGAAAAAACTTAAATTTAAGTAGAATTTAAAAAGTGATGTAATTATTTAACATGTTCATGCACTGTTTAAAAGCTGATCATTTTTAAATAATTAAAAATATAATTGCATCCTGACTTTGAAGTTTATTTTTTTGTTTACGGATGCACATATTTTCAATAACGTTTTAAATGAAGATTGCACATTTTTCTCAAAAAGCACAAAAAAGTTCTAATTATATTGAATTTAATTTCTAAGAAATGTTTAAGTCTTCCTGGTTTTAACATTATTCCTGTGTTTATAATAAGAAATTAATACTTTTGTTGATATTATATTCGGACAGAAGATCGGTCAAAATTTAAAGGAAAATTAAATTACAATATTCTTTACGAATCTGAAACATTTTCGTATTCAAATAATTAAAAAAAAAAACAGATATCAAGGGATCAATCATTTCGATGCAAAAAGATTCAGCTTCGATATTCATATGGTACAATATACTACACAAGTACCTACCGAGCTATCCGGGGCTTTTTTTAAAACAAAAAAGGTCCCGGAACTCACTTTTGTCAAGCTTTTTACTAATAAAATATAAATTCAAATGTCATTTAAATATTCATAACAGTACCATATTTGATCATTTTGACGAATTATATAAATATGGATTGCAATTACGTAAGCGCAAACATTGTTTTGTCTAATTGATTTTGAACATTTAAAAATATATATATATACTTATATTCGTGAAAAAAGGTGCCGAAACGCTGTTCCATCGCGTTACATTAAAAAAGCCCTGAAGCAATCCATATTGATCTGTCTTATTTTTCAAACGAAAGTTTTCAATTTTCCATCCCTCTAGCGGCCGATTTAACAAACAAAAACTACTGCGCATCTATTGTCCGATTTCATAGACATACTTACTTATACTTAAATGTTTTTTTTTATATCGCCGTGATTGTTTCCCTGTTATCCCAAGAATCTAACAAATACCTTCTAAAAAATTCTTCGTTCCACTAATTTAGTTGCTTCAAAGCAGACTGCGTGTTATTCTTTCAGCATGATAGTATGGTTCCCTCTTTAATTTAGTAAAAATCAATGTGATTAGATCCATCTTGTAAATATCACATAAACTAAGAAATCTTCAAATGTATATTTTTAAAATAAATTTTATTGATTCGAGGGGAAAATAATATTTTGTAAAATTCTTTTGGGTGTAAGTTGCGTTGAAATAAAGTTATTTTTCGACCATTTTGGCTTTAAGTGATGTATTGCCATTTAATATGCTTTCGATTACCAGTATGTGATAAAAACGATATATATTTAAACTTACATTCGGATTTTCAACAGTTTCTTGTAAATTCCTTTAGTTGTATTTGCGCTTTTAGTGGACAAATAATGAACCTAGATTGAAATACAATAATTTCACAATAAGTTTACACAATCTGTTGTACTTTTTGTATATATATACATAATATGTTTGTTGGTATCATGGGCCAAGTATGCAAAGTATAAATTTATAAAATGTTTTCCATTAAATAAACAATTTTTTAATATTATTTGGATTGTAAAGAAAAGACAGGATACAAGATCACAATTCAATTATCTTTATAATTATCTCATAACCAAACATAAGCTTGCCTAACCAAATATGACCCAACCTTACCACATTTGGTTAAAAGCTAACCCTAACCCAACCTGACCAAGCCATACTTAACCTATTATATAATTGAAATGATTATTTTTCTTTCATTCAATATTATTGCTTAGTACATACCACATAAGGAACTCATATATGTATGGTAAAACTGAGATATCTTGCAGCGACAAAGGTGGGAAGCTAGCATTTATTATGATTAACCTGATCTGTTCGATAAACAAACATTATTTGTTTGACTTAACATTTAAGTAAGTAGAGCCGTATGGCTGAACCACTCCAAGAGGAGTATAGCTGCTATAGTTTATCAAAATATAATCTTTGATGTTCTTTTTGAAATTTGTAAAGATACGACTTTACCGATGACGTCAGACCGGTATTGATAATATTTTGGTTAAAGACTTGCTGAATTTCCTGAATTTTGTATCCTGTCTCTGTGTTCATACAATTTCAAATGTTTAATAAATGCTTTTGAATATTTGACTGCCTTCCATATTTAGGATAAATCTTGTTAAAAATATTAGTCACGTTGTAAATAAAGCATCGTAGTTCGTGAAAGCACATTTGGAATATACATTTTATTAGATTTACGAAGGAAATTTAAAGACCTTTAATATAGATCCTTATTACTTATAAAATATATAAATGACTCTCCAAATGCCTCTGTGATTAAAGTATTGATATAAATATTATAATTTACTATTTCACTATTGGTTTTTCACAGCCATTTCAGCCTTCTGCGTCTTCGTGACATATTGAATTTTTAATTTTAACATTATTACATATTATTTCGTATTTTTATTTAGAGAAACTAAAATATACTATATGTGTTTTACAAAAGTATTGTTTTTTAATATGTTAGAGGACTGTTACTTAAATTTCTAATGAATTGGTATCACATAAGATTAACTGTGATGTGAAACAAAATGTCATTTTGTTCATAATATGTACATAAAATTTAACTCATGAATGAAATAAGAAAGCTTAAGGCGCGTTTACATTATAAAGCATAACTATATAACGAAGATATATAGCTCTGTAATAGCTATAAAGTGCGACTTTATATTTCAATCCAGAACCTACATAACTGGACGAGAGGTATACGTTAATTTAAATCCGGTATGTGTATTTTTTTTAAATGTAGATGTATTTTATAGTTGGACTATAGCAATATATCTCGGTTATATAAGTAAGTTTTTGACACGTAATGTATGCGCGCCTTTATATAAACTCCTACTCGCACAAAATTAATAGAACACTTATCCAAGTAATAACAAAGAAAAATATACGTTTGTGCGCTCAGGTTTCGATATTTTTATTTATACATATAAAACGAGGTCAACTCCATAACCAATGTAAAAATATCTTTTCATGGCATAATTTTTTTTCTCCGTAGATCATGTAAAATTTTTAATTTCTTAGTTGAGAAATTAATTTCAAATTCAAATCTAAATGTCAATTATCTATGATTTACCCCAAATTAATTTGGGGGCATTTGATATGAACCGACTCATTAGGTGTTCTGAAAATTTCCATACCTTTTTTAGATTAATTTTTAACATCGCAAATTAGTTTCATATAAGTGAGTTTTCCTTATATGAATGTAAATGTTGAGTGGTCCTCGATTCCATATGAAACGTTCTAAACTAAACAGTTAATGAACGACTTTATGGGCTAGTAAGAAAACTGACAGATTTGTACATATGTACCTAAATTATAACAACATTCATACATGGCTTTGTATTAAAATTTTATGGTTTGAAAAATTTCAAGATGTCAACTATACCAACCAAAAGTAGGCAATAACAATTTATGATTGCCAGATCTGCTTCGAAATTCTGAATAAAAATGGCAGACCATACCCTTTGCCTAGCGATTTCCGGTGGTTGGAAAATCTATTCCCTCCATACGGCCTCAGCCATAAGAATTCGAGAAAATTGTTTTTTTTTATTGCATTCATGCGGTGATATCGCACCATAACATACCAACGAAAATCATAATAAATCTACCCGAATGGATTGCATTACCACCGGAAATCACTTGACACACCCAATGGTTTGCCATTTTATTTTCGAATTTAGACTTCACAGTCTGCAGGGACCATACGGTAGATAAAACAAAACTAAGATCTACCCCATTTTTTTATTTAAATATAGAAATTTTCAGAACACCCAAAATGTGCATAATATCTCTTTTTTTAAATACACAAATAATCTTAATGACATGTATTATTTGACTCATCAAAAATATATTTACGATTTAACAAACTTTGTGTAATTGTAAATACTTACATCAATAAAGTAATACTAACAATAACACAGTTAAATAGCTCATAAAGAAATAATACTGTTAATATTATCAAATATCACATATTATTACGTTAAACAATTCATTAACAAAGAAATGTCTTAAACTGATGTTTTCTTCCATTAGCTCAATCGTGAACGGTAATTCGTTATTACTGTAAAACTCCTGTAAATAATAATCATATTTCATAATGCTCGGAATTAGTCTGAACAATTCTTTTAGATTATTTCATTACCTTTATTATGCTAGATTAATCGAAAGATAAAAATGACAATTAATTTACCCTCGGATATTTTCAGCAGATGTAGCACATAATGTTTTTAAAAAAATAATTTTTAAAGATCAATTTAATATGAAGTAAACTCAAAATAATTTGAGTACAAACAGTAAAAATATCGTACCTTATTTTTTATTAGAATTCCTTGTGCATTATTAGTGGATAAAGTTTTAGTAATCACGTTATATTTCTGCTACTCAGATTCATTTAGTAAAGTAGTTAATAAAACGATTTTAAACATATATTTAAAACGATGCATAATAGTTTAATAAAAATCATTTCTTCGATGACTTAAAAAAGCAGATCTTATCTCATGTAATATGAAAGTAATTAACATTATAAATAGCAGAATTTTACTAAAAACTTAACCCTTTTGGCCACAGGCTCCCAACCTTTTTTTAAAAAAACCCACCAGGAAAAAAACCTTATACAAATAAATTAATTTGTTACAATTTTTTAACAAACAAAAATGCTATTTGAATATTTTCTTTTACCTCATTTCTTCATTTTAAAAATAATGCATAAGGGGCAGTAATGTTTTGAAGTATTTAGCAGTTTCTTAAACTTTTACTTATTGTAATAACATTTAGTAGTTACCTGCATACAATAATTATTACACCATGTTCACTACATTCTGCATGATTCACATACAAATTTTTACCGTTAATTATAGCAGTTGTAAAAATGTGACAAACTTTAGATATTATACGAGTTTCAAATTAATAAAAGTTATACAACAGTGATGATTTTCATTCAACACGATTTTTTTATTCCTATTTCATAAAAATCAACTTACTTCTAGTGTTTTATGGCCATCCATTCCCAAATAATATTTATTTTTATCCTTATTTAAGAAAATGGTCATAAGTGGTCACCAACTAAAAAAATATTGCAATGAACTGTAGCAGTTCAAACTTATAAATCTATTTTATTAAAATATTAACCGTAGTAACCCGCTAAATAGAATAGATTCATACGAAAATATCCTTTTTCAATACAAGAGAAACATTTGTGTTTTTATTATTTACAAAAATACTTGAATTACATACTATTTCTGTGAGCCTAATCGGCTCATTATTAGAAATAGGTATCAAATTGTGATAGAGTGGGTTCGAACCAAAAAACTCCGCGACACTAACCACGGGACCACAACCCGACACCTAATTCCTAATTTGGAAATATAATTCAGAAACCGTCATATGTGGCAATGTTTAAAAGTAGATACTTTATTTTTACTATTGTTTTGATTATTATTGAAAATTTATTGCAATGGTAGCACTGGTTTCAGTCACACATCATAGACAATAAAAATTTAGATATAAGTTCCGCCATCTTTGCGTTAGTTTTCGGGATCAGGGGGGGTCGACTCGTAAACGTCAGATTGTTCAAAAAACGACCAGAAATGACGAGACACGCTAATACACTAACAAAAACACCAAAACGGGAACGAAAAATACGAGATACCAACAAGTTGTTCAAACGAAAAATACGAGATACCAACAAGTTGTTCAAATATTTGAAATAAATATGGACTAACTATGGCTATAGACAATTATGGATAGAAAAATAGAAATCCGTAGGTGCCTACCTATTGCAGCATCGATTATATTGATATTTTTGTTTTATTATGTTGCTGGTAATTATTCTTTTATCTTCTTATTGTTGGTTGCAGTTTTATTGCGGGCAATTAAAATTAGAACCGATTTCGATTCGAGATTTGCTCTACTTCCTTACATACATCTGCTTTTATTAATCTTTATTTTCAATTTTTATACGTATCATAATTTTTATTTTCAGTGCCTTCAAACAACTTGGATTATCCATTTTGACCTGCCGGAATTGAATCTGCATTTGCTTTTTTATAATTTTTTAATAGTGCATTATTATTTTCAGTGCCTTCAAACATATATAATGGGTTATAAATGTATTGTTCCTGGCTGCCCTTCAAGGAGAAATTATTCAATAAAATTTTTTAGTGTTCCTAAAGGTAAGGGTGAGTTATGGTATAGGATAATGTTCCCATATTTGACGGATATTAATAACTTTTTGAATATAAAAGATCCTCGAATTTGCTCTAATCACTTCAATGTCAGTGACGTTGCACGTAATCGTTTAAAAAAAGGGGCTCTTCCTAATCATAATCTGCCTTTGCCTTTAAGTTTTTTCAGCAATATTATTGATATCCCTTGTTCAAGTGAGTCAATTTCACCCATTTATTCCTTGGATGTGTGCAGCAATTCTAAATTTATAAATAATCAATTAGATAATGTTAATAATCATACTTTCTCCACAGGTGATAAAGAAAACAGGGTTCCTACAGTGGGCTCTCTTAAAAAGAATGTTCTTCCTACTCCGTCAGGTTCTGTTCTTCCTACTCCGTCAGGTTCTGTTCTTCCTACTCCGTCAGGTTCTGTTCTTCCTACTCCGTCAGGTTCTGTTCTTCCTACTCCGTCAAGTTCTGTTCTTCCTACTCCGTCAGGTTCTGTTCTTCTACCAAATACATCCACTGATACTGATCACGAAAGAATAAAAATATTAGAGTCAATTATTCAAAATCTAAGTAAAGATTTTAAAAAAATTCTAAAAGAAAATAAATCCTTAAAAAAAAAAGTTGACACTAGAAGTACTCCCACTCTTTATTTTAAAAAAGTTTTGTCAAAAATGCGTCAATTTCCCAAAACATTTATCGCTGCACAATTAAGACTAATCAATTCACATCCTAAAGGTAGAAGATACACATTTAAAGAAAAGATAATGGCACTTTCTATAGCTAAGCTCAGTAACAAAACATATAAATTTTTGAGAACAGAGTTTAACCTACCTTGCAAATCCACTCTACAACCCATTTTATCAAATATTGATTTATCTTCCGGTATCAATCCCATAATTATAGATCATTTAAAAAAGACTTCGAGGAAACTGGATGAACATTCTAGACAATGTGTTTTATTATTTGATGAGATGGCTATTCAGACACATGTGAGTTATAACCCTTCAAATGATGTCATTGATGGATTCGAGAACAGTGGGATGGGGAGGCGCACAGATAATGTAGCTGATCATGTTCTGGTATTTATGCTAAGGGTTATAAAGCACAATTGGAAAATACCTGTTGCTTTTTACTTTGTGAAAAATTCTACTCAACATATTTTACTAAAAACTATTATAAAAGAAATAATTAATGAAATAAATAAAACTGGTTTCATCATAAGAGCCACTGTAAGTGATCAGGGATCTTCCAATGTGTCTGCAATTAATTCTTTAATTTCAGATACGCGAGCAGATATACTTCGAGTTTCTCCAGGAGCGCATCCAGAAAATTATAAATATTGTGTAAGTGGTATAAATATTTATCATATTTTTGATCCACCCCACTTGTTGAAATGTTTCAGGAATAATTTTTTGGCCAAAAATATCCTATGCGATGGAAAGAGAGCTGAATGGAAGCATATTGATGCACTATATAAGATTGACGGAGCCGGGGGAACTGTGAGACACACC